>NW_028175291.1:0-127382 GCF_965226575.1 Pagrus pagrus | reverse complement strand
AAAAACAGGCTGCTCTCGCTCTGAAACGCTCATTTTTCACATAAGCCACTCTTCAGCCTTAGGCGACTGTACGTGCTAAAACAGCCTCCTCTCGCTCTGAAACGCTCATTTTTCACATAAGCCACTTTTCAGCCTTAGGCGACTGTACAGTGCTAAACAGCCTCCTATCGCTCTGAAACGCTCATTTTTGACATAACCCACTTTTCAGCCTTAATGAATTAAATTCCAGGTAAAAACTCCTTTGCCATGAAGAAGATCCAAATTCAACAAGTTCAGTCTAGTAAACCTGTTTGAAAGACCTTTTTTCAGTGAAATGCAGCTTAGTGCAAAACAGGCTGCTCTCGCTCTGAAACGCTCATTTTTCACATAAGCCACTTTTCAGCGCTAAAACAGCCTCCAATCGCTCTGAAACGCTCATTTTTGACATAAGCCACTTTTCACCTTTAATGAATGAAATTCCAGGTAAAAACTCCTTTGCCATGAAGAAGATTCCAAATTCATGCAGTTCAGGCTAGTAAACCTGGTTGAAAGACCTTTTTTCAGTGAAATTGCAGCTTAGTGCAAAAACAGGCTGCTCTCGCTCTGAAACGCTCATTTTTCACATAAGCCACTCTTCAGCCTTAGGCGACTGTACAGTGGCTAAAACAGCCTCCTCTCCTCTGAAACGCTCATTTTTCACATAAGCCACTTTTCAGCCTTAGGCGACTGTACAGTGCTAAAACAGCCTCCTATCGCTCTGAAACGCTCATTTTTGACATAACCCACTTTTCAGCCTTAATGAATTAAATTCCAGTAAAAACTCCTTTGCCATGAAGAAGATCCAAATTCAACAAGTTCAGTCTAGTAAACCTGTTTGAAAGACCTTTTTTCAGTGAAATGCAGCTTAGTGCAAAAACAGGCTGCTCTTTGCTCTGAAACGCTCATTTTTCACATAAGCCACTTTTCAGTGCTAAAACAAGCCTCCAATCGCTCTGAAACGCTCATTTTTGACATAAGCCACTTTTCACCTTTAATGAATGAAATTCCAGGTAAAAACTCCTTTGCCATGAAGAAGATCCAAATTCATGCAGTTCAGGCTAGTAAACCTGGTTGAAAGACCTTTTTCAGTGAAATGCAGCTTAGTGCAAAAACAGGCTGCTCTCGCTCTGAAACGCTCATTTTTCACATAAGCCACTCTTCAGCCTTAGGCGACTGTACAGTGCTAAAACAGCCTCCTCTCGCTCTGAAAACGCTCATTTTTGACATAAGCCACTTTTCAGCCTTAGGCGACTGTACAGTGCTAAAACAGCCTCCAATCGCTCTGAAACGCTCATTTTGACATAAGCCACTTTTCACCTTTAATGAATGAAATTCCAGGTAAAAACTCTTGCCATGAAGAAGATCCAAATTCAACCAGTTCAGGCTAGTAAACCTGTTTGAAAGACCTTTTTTCAGTGAAATGCAGCTTAGTGCAAAAACAGGCTGCTCTCGCTCTGAAACGCTCATTTTTTCACATAAGCCACTCTTCAGCCTTAGGCGACTGTACAGTGCTAAAACAGCCTCCTCTCGCTCTGAAACGCTCATTTTTCACATAAGCCACTTTTCAGCCTTAGGCGACTGTACAGTGCTAAAACAGCCTCCTATCGCTCTGAAACGCTCATTTTTGACATAACCCACTTTTCAGCCTTAATGAATTAAATTCCAGGTAAAAACTCCTTTGCCATGAAGAAGATCCAAATTCAACAAGTTCAGTCTAGTAAACCTGTTTGAAAGACCTTTTTTCAGTGAAATGCAGCTTAGTGCAAAAACAGGCTGCTCTCGCTCTGAAACGCTCATTTTTCACATAAGCCACTTTTCAGCGCTAAAACAGCCTCCAATCGCTCTGAAACGCTCATTTTTGACATAAGCCACTTTTCAGCCTTAGGCGACTGTACAGTGCTAAAACAGCCTCCAATCGCTCTGAAACGCTCATTTTTGACATAAGCCACTTTTCACCTTTAATGAATGAAATTCCAGGTAAAAACTCCTTTGCCATGAAGAAGATCCAAATTCATGCCAGTTCAGGCTAGTAAACCTGTTTGAAAGACCTTTTTTCAGTGAAATGCAGCTTAGTGCAAAAACAGGCTGCTCTCGCTCTGAAACGCTCATTTTTCACATAAGCCACTTTTCAGCCTTAGGCGACTGCACAGTGCTAAAACAGCCTCCTCTCGCTCTGAAACGCTCATTTTTCACATAAGCCACTTTTCAGCCTTAGGCGACTGTACAGTGCAAAAACAGCTGCTCTCGCTCTGAAACGCTCATTTTTCACATAAGCCACTTTTCAGCGCTAAAACCAGCCTCCAATCGCTCTGAAACGCTCATTTTTCACATAAGCCACTTTTCAGCGCTAAAACAGCCTCCTATCGCTCTGAAACGCTCATTTTTGACATAAGCCACTTTTCACCTTAATGAATGAAATTCCAAGTAAAAACTCCTTTGCCATGAAGAAGATCCAAATTCAACAAGTTCAGGCTAGTAAACCTGTTTGAAAGACCTTTTTCAGTGAAATGCAGCTTAGTGCAAAAACAGGCTGCTCTTGCTCTGAAACGCTCATTTTTCACATAAGCCACTTTTCAGTGCTAAAACAGCCTCCAATCGCTCTGAAACGCTCATTTTTGACATAAGCCACTTTTCACCTTTAATGAATGAAATTCCAGGTAAAAACTCCTTTGCCATGAAGAAGATCCAAATTCATGCAGTTCAGGCTAGTAAACCTGGTTGAAAGACCTTTTTTCAGTGAAATGCAGCTTAGTGCAAAAACAGGCTGCTCTCGCTCTGAAACGCTCATTTTTCACATAAGCCACTCTTCAGCCTTAGGCGACTGTACAGTGCTAAAACAGCCTCCTCTCGCTCTGAAACGCTCATTTTTCACATAAGCCACTTTTCAGCCTTAGGCGACTGTACAGTGCTAAAACAGCCTCCTATCGCTCTGAAACGCTCATTTTTGACATAACACTTCAAGAAGATCCAAATTCAACAAGTTCAGTCTAGTAAACCTGTTTGAAAGACCTTTTTTCAGTGAAATGCAGCTTAGTGCAAAAACAGGCTGCTCTCGCTCTGAAACGCTCATTTTTCACATAAGCCACTTTTCAGCGCTAAAACAGCCTCCAATCGCTCTGAAACGCTCATTTTTGACATAAGCACTTTTCACCTTTAATGAATGAAATTCCAGGTAAAAACTCCTTTGCCATGAAGAAGATCCAAATTCATGCAGTTCAGGCTAGTAAACCTGGTTGAAAGACCTTTTTTTCAGTGAAATGCAGCTTAGTGCAAAAACAGGCTGCTCTCGCTCTGAAACGCTCATTTTTCACATAAGCCACTCTTCAGCCTTAGGCGACTGTACAGTGCTAAAACAGCCTCCTCTCGCTCTGAAACGCTCATTTTTCACATAAGCCACTTTTCAGCCTTAGGCGACTGTACAGTGCTAAAACAGCCTCCTATCGCTCTGAAACGCTCATTTTTGACATAACCCACTTTTCAGCCTTAATGAATTAAATTCCAGGTAAAAACTCCTTTGCCATGAAGAAGATCCAAATTCAACAAGTTCAGTCTAGTAAACCTGTTTGAAAGACCTTTTTTCAGTGAAATGCAGCTTAGTGCAAAAACAGGCTGCTCTCGCTCTGAAACGCTCATTTTTCACATAAGCCACTTTTCAGCGCTAAAACAGCCTCCAATCGCTCTGAAACGCTCATTTTTGACATAAGCCACTTTTCAGCCTTAGGCGACTGTACAGTGCTAAAACAGCCTCCAATCGCTCTGAAACGCTCATTTTTGACATAAGCCACTTTTCACCTTTAATGAATGAAATTCCAGGTAAAAACTCCTTTGCCATGAAGAAGATCCAAATTCAACCAGTTCAGGCTAGTAAACCTGTTTGAAAGACCTTTTTTCAGTGAAATGCAGCTTAGTGCAAAAACAGGCTGCTCTCGCTCTGAAACGCTCATTTTTCACATAAGCCACTTTTCAGCCTTAGGCGACTGCACAGTGCTAAAACAGCCTCCTCTCGCTCTGAAACGCTCATTTTTCACATAAGCCACTTTTCAGCCTTAGGCGACTGTACAGTGCAAAAACAGGCTGCTCTCGCTCTGAAACGCTCATTTTTCACATAAGCCACTTTTCAGCGCTAAAACAGCCTCCAATCGCTCTGAAACGCTCATTTTTCACATAAGCCACTTTTCAGCGCTAAAACAGCCTCCAATCGCTCTGAAACGCTCATTTTTGACATAAGCCACTTTTCACCTTTAATGAATGAAATTCCAAGTAAAAACTCCTTTGCCATGAAGAAGATCCAAATTCAACAAGTTCAGGCTAGTAAACCTGTTTGAAAGACCTTTTTTCAGTGAAATGCAGCTTAGTGCAAAAACAGGCTGCTCTTGCTCTGAAACGCTCATTTTTCACATAAGCCACTTTTCAGTGCTAAAACAGCCTCCAATCGCTCTGAAACGCTCATTTTTGACATAAGCCACTTTTCACCTTTAATGAATGAAATTCCAGGTAAAAACTCCTTTGCCATGAAGAAGATCCAAATTCATGCAGTTCAGGCTAGTAAACCTGGTTGAAAGACCTTTTTTCAGTGAAATGCAGCTTAGTGCAAAAACAGGCTGCTCTCGCTCTGAAACGCTCATTTTTCACATAAGCCACTCTTCAGCCTTAGGCGACTGTACAGTGCTAAAACAGCCTCCTCTCGCTCTGAAACGCTCATTTTTCACATAAGCCACTTTTCAGCCTTAGGCGACTGTACAGTGCTAAAACAGCCTCCTATCGCTCTGAAACGCTCATTTTTGACATAACCCACTTTTCAGCCTTAATGAATTAAATTCCAGGTAAAAACTCCTTTGCCATGAAGAAGATCCAAATTCAACAAGTTCAGTCTAGTAAACCTGTTTGAAAGACCTTTTTTCAGTGAAATGCAGCTTAGTGCAAAAACAGGCTGCTCTCGCTCTGAAACGCTCATTTTTCACATAAGCCACTTTTCAGCGCTAAAACAGCCTCCAATCGCTCTGAAACGCTCATTTTTGACATAAGCCACTTTTCACCTTTAATGAATGAAATTCCAGGTAAAAACTCCTTTGCCATGAAGAAGATCCAAATTCATGCAGTTCAGGCTAGTAAACCTGGTTGAAAGACCTTTTTTCAGTGAAATGCAGCTTAGTGCAAAAACAGGCTGCTCTCGCTCTGAAACGCTCATTTTTCACATAAGCCACTCTTCAGCCTTAGGCGACTGTACAGTGCTAAAACAGCCTCCTCTCGCTCTGAAACGCTCATTTTTCACATAAGCCACTTTTCAGCCTTAGGCGACTGTACAGTGCTAAAACAGCCTCCTATCGCTCTGAAACGCTCATTTTTGACATAACCCACTTTTCAGCCTTAATGAATTAAATTCCAGGTAAAAACTCCTTTGCCATGAAGAAGATCCAAATTCAACAAGTTCAGTCTAGTAAACCTGTTTGAAAGACCTTTTTTCAGTGAAATGCAGCTTAGTGCAAAAACAGGCTGCTCTTGCTCTGAAACGCTCATTTTTCACATAAGCCACTTTTCAGTGCTAAAACAGCCTCCAATCGCTCTGAAACGCTCATTTTTGACATAAGCCACTTTTCACCTTTAATGAATGAAATTCCAGGTAAAAACTCCTTTGCCATGAAGAAGATCCAAATTCATGCAGTTCAGGCTAGTAAACCTGGTTGAAAGACCTTTTTTCAGTGAAATGCAGCTTAGTGCAAAAACAGGCTGCTCTCGCTCTGAAACGCTCATTTTTCACATAAGCCACTCTTCAGCCTTAGGCGACTGTACAGTGCTAAAACAGCCTCCTCTCGCTCTGAAACGCTCATTTTTCACATAAGCCACTTTTCAGCCTTAGGCGACTGTACAGTGCTAAAACAGCCTCCTATCGCTCTGAAACGCTCATTTTTGACATAACCCACTTTTCAGCCTTAATGAATTAAATTCCAGGTAAAAACTCCTTTGCCATGAAGAAGATCCAAATTCAACAAGTTCAGTCTAGTAAACCTGTTTGAAAGACCTTTTTTCAGTGAAATGCAGCTTAGTGCAAAAACAGGCTGCTCTCGCTCTGAAACGCTCATTTTTCACATAAGCCACTTTTCAGCGCTAAAACAGCCTCCAATCGCTCTGAAACGCTCATTTTTGACATAAGCCACTTTTCAGCCTTAGGCGACTGTACAGTGCTAAAACAGCCTCCAATCGCTCTGAAACGCTCATTTTTGACATAAGCCACTTTTCACCTTTAATGAATGAAATTCCAGGTAAAAACTCCTTTGCCATGAAGAAGATCCAAATTCATGCAGTTCAGGCTAGTAAACCTGGTTGAAAGACCTTTTTTCAGTGAAATGCAGCTTAGTGCAAAAACAGGCTGCTCTCGCTCTGAAACGCTCATTTTTCACATAAGCCACTTTTCAGCCTTAGGCGACTGCACAGTGCTAAAACAGCCTCCTCTCGCTCTGAAACGCTCATTTTTCACATAAGCCACTTTTCAGCCTTAGGCGACTGTACAGTGCAAAAACAGGCTGCTCTCGCTCTGAAACGCTCATTTTTCACATAAGCCACTTTTCAGCGCTAAAACAGCCTCCAATCGCTCTGAAACGCTCATTTTTCACATAAGCCACTTTTCAGCGCTAAAACAGCCTCCAATCGCTCTGAAACGCTCATTTTTGACATAAGCCACTTTTCAGCCTTAGGCGACTGTACAGTGCTAAAACAGCCTCCAATCGCTCTGAAACGCTCATTTTTGACATAAGCCACTTTTCACCTTCAATGAATGAAATTCCAAGTAAAAACTCCTTTGCCATGAAGAAGATCCAAATTCAACCAGTTCAGGCTAGTAAACCTGTTTGAAAGACCTTTTTTCAGTGAAATGCAGCTTAGTGCAAAAACAGGCTGCTCTCGCTCTGAAACGCTCATTTTTCACATAACCCACTTTTCAGCGCTAAAACAGCCTCCAATCGCTCTGAAACGCTCATTTTTGACATAAGCCACTTTTCAGCCTTAGGCGACTGTACAGTGCTAAAACAGCCTCCAATCGCTCTGAAACGCTCATTTTTGACATAAGCCACTTTTCAGCCTTAGGCGACTGTACAGTGCTAAAACAGCCTCCAATCGCTCTGAAACGCTCATTTTTGACATAAGCCACTTTTCACCTTCAATGAATGAAATTCCAAGTAAAAACTCCTTTGCCATGAAGAAGATCCAAATTCAACCAGTTCAGGCTAGTAAACCTGTTTGAAAGACCTTTTTTCAGTGAAATGCAGCTTAGTGCAAAAACAGGCTGCTCTCGCTCTGAAACGCTCATTTTTCACATAACCCACTTTTCAGCGCTAAAACAGCCTCCAATCGCTCTGAAACGCTCATTTTTGACATAAGCCACTTTTCAGCCTTAGGCGACTGTACAGTGCTAAAACAGCCTCCAATCGCTCTGAAACGCTCATTTTTGACATAAGCCACTTTTCACCTTTAATGAATGAAATTCCAGGTAAAAACTCCTTTGCCATGAAGAAGATCCAAATTCATGCAGTTCAGGCTAGTAAACCTGGTTGAAAGACCTTTTTTCAGTGAAATGCAGCTTAGTGCAAAAACAGGCTGCTCTCGCTCTGAAACGCTCATTTTTCACATAAGCCACTTTTCAGCCTTATAGGCGACTGTACAGTGCAAAAACAGCCTCCTCTCGCTCTGAAACGCTCATTTTTCACATAAGCCACTTTTCAGCCTTAGGCGACTGTACAGTGCTAAAACAGCCTCCTATCGCTCTGAAACGCTCATTTTTGACATAACCCACTTTTCAGCCTTAATGAATTAAATTCCAGGTAAAAACTCCTTTGCCATGAAGAAGATCCAAATTCAACAAGTTCAGGCTAGTAAACCTGTTTGAAAGACCTTTTTTCAGTGAAATGCAGCTTAGTGCAAAAACAGGCTGCTCTCGCTCTGAAACGCTCATTTTTCACATAAGCCACTTTTCAGCGCTAAAACAGCCTCCAATCGCTCTGAAACGCTCATTTTTGACATAAGCCACTTTTCAGCCTTAGGCGACTGTACAGTGCTAAAACAGCCTCCAATCGCTCTGAAACGCTCATTTTTGACATAAGCCACTTTTCACCTTTAATGAATGAAATTCCAGGTAAAAACTCCTTTGCCATGAAGAAGATCCAAATTCAACCAGTTCAGGCTAGTAAACCTGGTTGAAAGACCTTTTTTCAGTGAAATGCAGCTTAGTGCAAAAACAGGCTGCTCTCGCTCTGAAACGCTCATTTTTCACATAAGCCACTTTTCAGCCTTAGGCGACTGTACAGTGCTAAAACAGCCTCCTATCGCTCTGAAACGCTCATTTTTGACATAACCCACTTTTCAGCCTTAATGAATTAAATTCCAGGTAAAAACTCCTTTGCCATGAAGAAGATCCAAATTCAACAAGTTCAGGCTAGTAAACCTGTTTGAAAGACCTTTTTTCAGTGAAATGCAGCTTAGTGCAAAAACAGGCTGCTCTCGCTCTGAAACGCTCATTTTTCACATAAGCCACTTTTCAGCGCTAAAACAGCCTCCAATCGCTCTGAAACGCTCATTTTTGACATAAGCCACTTTTCAGCCTTAGGCGACTGTACAGTGCTAAAACAGCCTCCAATCGCTCTGAAACGCTCATTTTTGACATAAGCCACTTTTCACCTTTAATGAATGAAATTCCAGGTAAAAACTCCTTTGCCATGAAGAAGATCCAAATTCAACCAGTTCAGGCTAGTAAACCTGGTTGAAAGACCTTTTTTCAGTGAAATGCAGCTTAGTGCAAAAACAGGCTGCTCTCGCTCTGAAACGCTCATTTTTCACATAAGCCACTTTTCAGCCTTAGGCGACTGTACAGTGCTAAAACAGCCTCCTATCGCTCTGAAACGCTCATTTTTCACATAAGCCACTTTTCAGCCTTAGGCGACTGTACAGTGCTAAAACAGCCTCTATCGCTCTGAAACGCTCATTTTTGACATAACCCACTTTTCAGCCTTAATGAATTAAATTCCAGGTAAAAACTCCTTTGCCATGAAGAAGATCCAAATTCAACCAGTTCAGGCTAGTAAACCTGTTTGAAAGACCTTTTTTCAGTGAAATGCAGCTTAGTGCAAAAACAGGCTGCTCTCGCTCTGAAACGCTCATTTTTCACATAAGCCACTTTTCAGCGCTAAAACAGCCTCCAATCGCTCTGAAACGCTCATTTTTGACATAAGCCACTTTTCAGCCTTAGGCGACTGTACAGTGCTAAAACAGCCTCCAATCGCTCTGAAACGCTCATTTTTGACATAAGCCACTTTTCACCTTTAATGAATGAAATTCCAGGTAAAAACTCCTTTGCCATGAAGAAGATCCAAATTCAACCAGTTCAGGCTAGTAAACCTGGTTGAAAGACCTTTTTTCAGTGAAATGCAGCTTAGTGCAAAAACAGGCTGCTCTCGCTCTGAAACGCTCATTTTTCACATAAGCCACTTTTCAGCGCTAAAACAGCCTCCAATCGCTCTGAAACGCTCATTTTTGACATAAGCCACTTTTCACCTTTAATGAATGAAATTCCAGGTAAAACTCCTTTGCCATGAAGAAGATCCAAATTCATGCAGTTCAGGCTAGTAAACCTGGTTGAAAGACCTTTTTTCAGTGAAATGCAACTTAGTGCAAAAACAGGCTGCTCTCGCTCTGAAACGCTCATTTTTCACATAAGCCACTTTTCAGCCTTAGGCGACTGTACAGTGCTAAAACAGCCTCCTCTCGCTCTGAAACGCTTATTTTTCACATAAGCCACTTTTCAGCCTTAGGCGACTGTACAGTGCTAAAACAGCCTCCTCTCGCTCTGAAACGCTCATTTTTCACATAAGCCACTTTTCAGCCTTAGGCGACTGTACAGTGCTAAAACAGCCTCCTCTCGCTCTGAAACGCTCATTTTTGACATAACCCACTT
Source organism: Pagrus pagrus (assembly GCF_965226575.1). NCBI lineage: Eukaryota > Metazoa > Chordata > Actinopteri > Spariformes > Sparidae > Pagrus > Pagrus pagrus. Next base: position 117,424 of record NW_028175291.1, on the reverse strand, counting down.
TTCAGCCTTAATGAATGAAATTCCAGGTAAAAACTCATTTGCCATGAAGAAGATCCAAATTCAACCAGTTCAGGCTAGTAAACCTGTTTGAAAGACCTTTTTTCAGTGAAATGCAGCTTAGTGCAAAAACAGGCTGCTCTCGCTCTGAAACGCTCATTTTTCACATAAGCCACTTTTCAGCGCTAAAACAGCCTCCAATCGCTCTGAAACGCTCATTTTTGACATAAGCCACTTTTCAGCCTTAGGCGACTGTACAGTGCTAAAACAGCCTCCAATCGCTCTGAAACGCTCATTTTTGACATAAGCCACTTTTCACCTTTAATGAATGAAATTCCAGGTAAAAACTCCTTTGCCATGAAGAAGATCCAAATTCAACCAGTTCAGGCTAGTAAACCTGGTTGAAAGACCTTTTTTCAGTGAAATGCAGCTTAGTGCAAAAACAGGCTGCTCTCGCTCTGAAACGCTCATTTTTCACATAAGCCACTTTTCAGCCTTAGGCGACTGCACAGTGCTAAAACAGCCTCCTCTCGCTCTGAAACGCTCATTTTTCACATAAGCCACTTTTCAGCCTTAGGCGACTGTACAGTGCAAAAACAGGCTGCTCTCGCTCTGAAACGCTCATTTTTCACATAAGCCACTTTTCAGCGCTAAAACAGCCTCCAATCGCTCTGAAACGCTCATTTTTGACATAAGCCACTTTTCAGCCTTAGGCGACTGTACAGTGCTAAAACAGCCTCCAATCGCTCTGAAACGCTCATTTTTGACATAAGCCACTTTTCACCTTTAATGAATGAAATTCCAAGTAAAAACTCCTTTGCCATGAAGAAGATCCAAATTCAACCAGTTCAGGCTAGTAAACCTGTTTGAAAGACCTTTTTTCAGTGAAATGCAGCTTAGTGCAAAAACAGGCTGCTCTCGCTCTGAAACGCTCATTTTTCACATAAGCCACTTTTCAGCCTTAGGCGACTGTACAGTGCTAAAACAGCCTCCTATCGCTCTGAAACGCTCATTTTTGACATAACCCACTTTTCAGCCTTAATGAATGAAATTCCAGGTAAAAACTCCTTTGCCATGAAGAAGATCCAAATTCAACCAGTTCAGGCTAGTAAACCTGTTTGAAAGACCTTTTTTCAGTGAAATGCAGCTTAGTGCAAAAACAGGCTGCTCTCGCTCTGAAACGCTCAATTTTCACAAAAGCCACTTTTCAGCGCTAAAACAGCCTCCAATCGCTCTGAAACGCTCATTTTTCACATAAGCCACTTTTCAGCCTTAGGCGACTGTACAGTGCTAAAACAGCCTCCTATCGCACTGAAACGCTCATTTTTGACATAACCCACTTTTCAGCCTTAATGAATTAAATTCCAGGTAAAAACTCATTTGCCATGAAGAAGATCCAAATTCAACCAGTTCAGGCTAGTAAACCTGTTTGAAAGACCTTTTTTCAGTGAAATGCAGCTTAGTGCAAAAACAGGCTGCTCTCGCTCTGAAACGCTCATTTTTCACATAACCCACTTTTCAGCGCTAAAACAGCCTCCAATCGCTCTGAAACGCTCATTTTTGACATAAGCCACTTTTCAGCCTTAGGCGACTGTACAGTGCTAAAACAGCCTCCAATCGCTCTGAAACGCTCATTTTTGACATAAGCCACTTTTCACCTTTAATGAATGAAATTCCAGGTAAAAACTCCTTTGCCATGAAGAAGATCCAAATTCATCCAGTTCAGGCTAGTAAACCTGGTTGAAAGACCTTTTTTCAGTGAAATGCAGCTCAGTGCAAAAACAGGCTGCTCTCGCTCTGAAACGCTCATTTTTCACATAAGCCACTTTTCAGCGCTAAAACAGCCTCCAATCGCTCTGAAACGCTCATTTTTCACATAAGCCACTTTTCAGCGCTAAAACAGCCTCCAATCGCTCTGAAACGCTCATTTTTCACATAAGCCACTTTTCAGCCTTAGGCGACTGTACAGTGCAAAAACAGCCTCCTCTCGCTCTGAAACGCTCATTTTTCACATAAGCCACTTTTCAGCCTTAGGCGACTGTACAGTGCAAAAACAGGCTGCTCTCGCTCTGAAACGCTCATTTTTCACATAAGCCACTTTTCAGCGCTAAAACAGCCTCCAATCGCTCTGAAACGCTCATTTTTCACATAAGCCACTTTTCAGCGCTAAAACAGCCTCCAATCGCTCTGAAACGCTCATTTTTGACATAAGCCACTTTTCAGCCTTAGGCGACTGTACAGTGCTAAAACAGCCTCCAATCGCTCTGAAACGCTCATTTTTGACATAAGCCACTTTTCACCTTTAATGAATGAAATTCCAAGTAAAAACTCCTTTGCCATGAAGAAGATCCAAATTCAACCAGTTCAGGCTAGTAAACCTGTTTGAAAGACCTTTTTTCAGTGAAATGCAGCTTAGTGCAAAAACAGGCTGCTCTCGCTCTGAAACGCTCATTTTTCACATAAGCCACTTTTCAGCCTTAGGCGACTGTACAGTGCTAAAACAGCCTCCTATCGCTCTGAAACGCTCATTTTTGACATAACCCACTTTTCAGCCTTAATGAATGAAATTCCAGGTAAAAACTCCTTTGCCATGAAGAAGATCCAAATTCAACCAGTTCAGGCTAGTAAACCTGTTTGAAAGACCTTTTTTCAGTGAAATGCAGCTTAGTGCAAAAACAGGCTGCTCTCGCTCTGAAACGCTCAATTTTCACAAAAGCCACTTTTCAGCGCTAAAACAGCCTCCAATCGCTCTGAAACGCTCATTTTTCACATAAGCCACTTTTCAGCCTTAGGCGACTGTACAGTGCTAAAACAGCCTCCTATCGCACTGAAACGCTCATTTTTGACATAACCCACTTTTCAGCCTTAATGAATTAAATTCCAGGTAAAAACTCATTTGCCATGAAGAAGATCCAAATTCAACCAGTTCAGGCTAGTAAACCTGTTTGAAAGACCTTTTTTCAGTGAAATGCAGCTTAGTGCAAAAACAGGCTGCTCTCGCTCTGAAACGCTCATTTTTCACATAAGCCACTTTTCAGCGCTAAAACAGCCTCCAATCGCTCTGAAACGCTCATTTTTGACATAAGCCACTTTTCAGCCTTAGGCGACTGTACAGTGCTAAAACAGCCTCCAATCGCTCTGAAACGCTCATTTTTGACATAAGCCACTTTTCACCTTTAATGAATGAAATTCCAGGTAAAAACTCCTTTGCCATGAAGAAGATCCAAATTCAACCAGTTCAGGCTAGTAAACCTGGTTGAAAGACCTTTTTTCAGTGAAATGCAGCTTAGTGCAAAAACAGGCTGCTCTCGCTCTGAAACGCTCATTTTTCACATAAGCCACTTTTCAGCCTTAGGCGACTGTACAGTGCTAAAACAGCCTCCTATCGCTCTGAAACGCTCATTTTTGACATAACCCACTTTTCAGCCTTAATGAATTAAATTCCAGGTAAAAACTCCTTTGCCATGAAGAAGATCCAAATTCAACAAGTTCAGGCTAGTAAACCTGTTTGAAAGACCTTTTTTCAGTGAAATGCGGCTTAGTGCAAAAACAGGCTGCTCTCGCTCTGAAACGCTCATTTTTCACATAAGCCACTTTTCAGCGCTAAAACAGCCTCCAATCGCTCTGAAACGCTCATTTTTGACATAAGCCACTTTTCAGCCTTAGGCGACTGTACAGTGCTAAAACAGCCTCCAATCGCTCTGAAACGCTCATTTTTGACATAAGCCACTTTTCACCTTTAATGAATGAAATTCCAGGTAAAAACTCCTTTGCCATGAAGAAGATCCAAATTCAACCAGTTCAGGCTAGTAAACCTGGTTGAAAGACCTTTTTTCAGTGAAATGCAGCTTAGTGCAAAAACAGGCTGCTCTCGCTCTGAAACGCTCATTTTTCACATAAGCCACTTTTCAGCGCTAAAACAGCCTCCAATCGCTCTGAAACGCTCATTTTTGACATAAGCCACTTTTCAGCCTTAGGCGACTGTACAGTGCTAAAACAGCCTCCAATCGCTCTGAAACGCTCATTTTTGACATAAGCCACTTTTCACCTTTAATGAATGAAATTCCAGGTAAAAACTCCTTTGCCATGAAGAAGATCCAAATTCAACCAGTTCAGGCTAGTAAACCTGGTTGAAAGACCTTTTTTCAGTGAAATGCAGCTTAGTGCAAAAACAGGCTGCTCTCGCTCTGAAACGCTCATTTTTCACATAAGCCACTTTTCAGCCTTAGGCGACTGTACAGTGCTAAAACAGCCTCCTATCGCTCTGAAACGCTCATTTTTGACATAACCCACTTTTCAGCCTTAATGAATTAAATTCCAGGTAAAAACTCCTTTGCCATGAAGAAGATCCAAATTCAACAAGTTCAGGCTAGTAAACCTGTTTGAAAGACCTTTTTTCAGTGAAATGCAGCTTAGTGCAAAAACAGGCTGCTCTCGCTCTGAAACGCTCATTTTTCACATAAGCCACTTTTCAGCGCTAAAACAGCCTCCAATCGCTCTGAAACGCTCATTTTTGACATAAGCCACTTTTCAGCCTTAGGCGACTGTACAGTGCTAAAACAGCCTCCAATCGCTCTGAAACGCTCATTTTTGACATAAGCCACTTTTCACCTTTAATGAATGAAATTCCAGGTAAAAACTCCTTTGCCATGAAGAAGATCCAAATTCAACCAGTTCAGGCTAGTAAACCTGGTTGAAAGACCTTTTTTCAGTGAAATGCAGCTTAGTGCAAAAACAGGCTGCTCTCGCTCTGAAACGCTCATTTTTCACATAAGCCACTTTTCAGCCTTAGGCGACTGTACAGTGCTAAAACAGCCTCCTATCGCTCTGAAACGCTCATTTTTGACATAACCCACTTTTCAGCCTTAGGCGACTGTACAGTGCTAAAACAGCCTCCAATCGCTCTGAAACGCTCATTTTTGACATAAGCCACTTTTCACCTTTAATGAATGAAATTCCAGGTAAAAACTCCTTTGCCATGAAGAAGATCCAAATTCAACCAGTTCAGGCTAGTAAACCTGGTTGAAAGACCTTTTTTCAGTGAAATGCAGCTTAGTGCAAAAACAGGCTGCTCTCGCTCTGAAACGCTCATTTTTCACATAAGCCACTTTTCAGCCTTAGGCGACTGTACAGTGCTAAAACAGCCTCCTATCGCTCTGAAACGCTCATTTTTGACATAACCCACTTTTCAGCCTTAATGAATTAAATTCCAGGTAAAAACTCCTTTGCCATGAAGAAGATCCAAATTCAACAAGTTCAGGCTAGTAAACCTGTTTGAAAGACCTTTTTTCAGTGAAATGCAGCTTAGTGCAAAAACAGGCTGCTCTCGCTCTGAAACGCTCATTTTTCACATAAGCCACTTTTCAGCGCTAAAACAGCCTCCAATCGCTCTGAAACGCTCATTTTTGACATAAGCCACTTTTCAGCCTTAGGCGACTGTACAGTGCTAAAACAGCCTCCAATCGCTCTGAAACGCTCATTTTTGACATAAGCCACTTTTCACCTTTAATGAATGAAATTCCAGGTAAAAACTCCTTTGCCATGAAGAAGATCCAAATTCAACCAGTTCAGGCTAGTAAACCTGGTTGAAAGACCTTTTTTCAGTGAAATGCAGCTTAGTGCAAAAACAGGCTGCTCTCGCTCTGAAACGCTCATTTTTCACATAAGCCACTTTTCAGCCTTAGGCGACTGTACAGTGCTAAAACAGCCTCCTATCGCTCTGAAACGCTCATTTTTGACATAACCCACTTTTCAGCCTTAGGCGACTGTACAGTGCTAAAACAGCCTCCTATCGCTCTGAAACGCTCATTTTTGACATAACCCACTTTTCAGCCTTAATGAATTAAATTCCAGGTAAAAACTCCTTTGCCATGAAGAAGATCCAAATTCAACCAGTTCAGGCTAGTAAACCTGTTTGAAAGACCTTTTTTCAGTGAAATGCAGCTTAGTGCAAAAACAGGCTGCTCTCGCTCTGAAACGCTCATTTTTCACATAAGCCACTTTTCAGCGCTAAAACAGCCTCCAATCGCTCTGAAACGCTCATTTTTGACATAAGCCACTTTTCACCTTTAATGAATGAAATTCCAGGTAAAAACTCCTTTGCCATGAAGAAGATCCAAATTCAACCAGTTCAGGCTAGTAAACCTGTTTGAAAGACCTTTTTTCAGTGAAATGCAGCTTAGTGCAAAAACAGGCTGCTCTCGCTCTGAAACGCTCATTTTTCACATAAGCCACTTTTCACCTTTAATGAATGAAATTCCAGGTAAAAACTCCTTTGCCATGAAGAAGATCCAAATTCATCCAGTTCAGGCTAGTAAACCTGGTTGAAAGACCTTTTTTCAGTGAAATGCAGCTTAGTGCAAAAACAGGCTGCTCTCGCTCTGAAACGCTCATTTTTCACATAAGCCACTTTTCAGCCTTAGGCGACTGCACAGTGCTAAAACAGCCTCCTCTCGCTCTGAAACGCTCATTTTTCACATAAGCCACTTTTCAGCCTTAGGCGACTGTACAGTGCAAAAACAGGCTGCTCTCGCTCTGAAACGCTCATTTTTCACATAAGCCACTTTTCAGCGCTAAAACAGCCTCCAATCGCTCTGAAACGCTCATTTTTCACATAAGCCACTTTTCAGCGCTAAAACAGCCTCCAATCGCTCTGAAACGCTCATTTTTGACATAAGCCACTTTTCAGCCTTAGGCGACTGTACAGTGCTAAAACAGCCTCCAATCGCTCTGAAACGCTCATTTTTGACATAAGCCACTTTTCACCTTTAATGAATGAAATTCCAAGTAAAAACTCCTTTGCCATGAAGAAGATCCAAATTCAACCAGTTCAGGCTAGTAAACCTGTTTGAAAGACCTTTTTTCAGTGAAATGCAGCTTAGTGCAAAAACAGGCTGCTCTCGCTCTGAAACGCTCATTTTTCACATAAGCCACTTTTCAGCCTTAGGCGACTGTACAGTGCTAAAACAGCCTCCTATCGCTCTGAAACGCTCATTTTTGACATAACCCACTTTTCAGCCTTAATGAATGAAATTCCAGGTAAAAACTCCTTTGCCATGAAGAAGATCCAAATTCAACCAGTTCAGGCTAGTAAACCTGTTTGAAAGACCTTTTTTCAGTGAAATGCAGCTTAGTGCAAAAACAGGCTGCTCTCGCTCTGAAACGCTCAATTTTCACAAAAGCCACTTTTCAGCGCTAAAACAGCCTCCAATCGCTCTGAAACGCTCATTTTTCACATAAGCCACTTTTCAGCCTTAGGCGACTGTACAGTGCTAAAACAGCCTCCTATCGCACTGAAACGCTCATTTTTGACATAACCCACTTTTCAGCCTTAATGAATTAAATTCCAGGTAAAAACTCATTTGCCATGAAGAAGATCCAAATTCAACCAGTTCAGGCTAGTAAACCTGTTTGAAAGACCTTTTTTCAGTGAAATGCAGCTTAGTGCAAAAACAGGCTGCTCTCGCTCTGAAACGCTCATTTTTCACATAACCCACTTTTCAGCGCTAAAACAGCCTCCAATCGCTCTGAAACGCTCATTTTTGACATAAGCCACTTTTCAGCCTTAGGCGACTGTACAGTGCTAAAACAGCCTCCAATCGCTCTGAAACGCTCATTTTTGACATAAGCCACTTTTCACCTTTAATGAATGAAATTCCAGGTAAAAACTCCTTTGCCATGAAGAAGATCCAAATTCATCCAGTTCAGGCTAGTAAACCTGGTTGAAAGACCTTTTTTCAGTGAAATGCAGCTTAGTGCAAAAACAGGCTGCTCTCGCTCTGAAACGCTCATTTTTCACATAAGCCACTTTTCAGCGCTAAAACAGCCTCCAATCGCTCTGAAACGCTCATTTTTCACATAAGCCACTTTTCAGCGCTAAAACAGCCTCCAATCGCTCTGAAACGCTCATTTTTCACATAAGCCACTTTTCAGCCTTATAGGCGACTGTACAGTGCAAAAACAGCCTCCTCTCGCTCTGAAACGCTCATTTTTCACATAAGCCACTTTTCAGCCTTAGGCGACTGTACAGTGCTAAAACAGCCTCCTATCGCTCTGAAACGCTCATTTTTGACATAACCCACTTTTCAGCCTTAATGAATTAAATTCCAGGTAAAAACTCCTTTGCCATGAAGAAGATCCAAATTCAACAAGTTCAGGCTAGTAAACCTGTTTGAAAGACCTTTTTTCAGTGAAATGCAGCTTAGTGCAAAAACAGGCTGCTCTCGCTCTGAAACGCTCATTTTTCACATAAGCCACTTTTCAGCGCTAAAACAGCCTCCAATCGCTCTGAAACGCTCATTTTTGACATAAGCCACTTTTCAGCCTTAGGCGACTGTACAGTGCTAAAACAGCCTCCAATCGCTCTGAAACGCTCATTTTTGACATAAGCCACTTTTCACCTTTAATGAATGAAATTCCAGGTAAAAACTCCTTTGCCATGAAGAAGATCCAAATTCAACCAGTTCAGGCTAGTAAACCTGGTTGAAAGACCTTTTTTCAGTGAAATGCAGCTTAGTGCAAAAACAGGCTGCTCTCGCTCTGAAACGCTCATTTTTCACATAAGCCACTTTTCAGCCTTAGGCGACTGTACAGTGCTAAAACAGCCTCCTATCGCTCTGAAACGCTCATTTTTGACATAACCCACTTTTCAGCCTTAATGAATTAAATTCCAGGTAAAAACTCCTTTGCCATGAAGAAGATCCAAATTCAACAAGTTCAGGCTAGTAAACCTGTTTGAAAGACCTTTTTTCAGTGAAATGCAGCTTAGTGCAAAAACAGGCTGCTCTCGCTCTGAAACGCTCATTTTTCACATAAGCCACTTTTCAGCGCTAAAACAGCCTCCAATCGCTCTGAAACGCTCATTTTTGACATAAGCCACTTTTCAGCCTTAGGCGACTGTACAGTGCTAAAACAGCCTCCAATCGCTCTGAAACGCTCATTTTTGACATAAGCCACTTTTCACCTTTAATGAATGAAATTCCAGGTAAAAACTCCTTTGCCATGAAGAAGATCCAAATTCAACCAGTTCAGGCTAGTAAACCTGGTTGAAAGACCTTTTTTCAGTGAAATGCAGCTTAGTGCAAAAACAGGCTGCTCTCGCTCTGAAACGCTCATTTTTCACATAAGCCACTTTTCAGCCTTAGGCGACTGTACAGTGCTAAAACAGCCTCCTATCGCTCTGAAACGCTCATTTTTCACATAAGCCACTTTTCAGCCTTAGGCGACTGTACAGTGCTAAAACAGCCTCCTATCGCTCTGAAACGCTCATTTTTGACATAACCCACTTTTCAGCCTTAATGAATTAAATTCCAGGTAAAAACTCCTTTGCCATGAAGAAGATCCAAATTCAACCAGTTCAGGCTAGTAAACCTGTTTGAAAGACCTTTTTTCAGTGAAATGCAGCTTAGTGCAAAAACAGGCTGCTCTCGCTCTGAAACGCTCATTTTTCACATAAGCCACTTTTCAGCGCTAAAACAGCCTCCAATAGCTCTGAAACGCTCATTTTTGACATAAGCCACTTTTCACCTTTAATGAATGAAATTCCAGGTAAAAACTCCTTTGCCATGAAGAAGATCCAAATTCAACCAGTTCAGGCTAGTAAACCTGTTTGAAAGACCTTTTTTCAGTGAAATGCAGCTTAGTGCAAAAACAGGCTGCTCTCGCTCTGAAACGCTCATTTTTCACATAAGCCACTTTTCACCTTTAATGAATGAAATTCCAGGTAAAAACTCCTTTGCCATGAAGAAGATCCAAATTCATCCAGTTCAGGCTAGTAAACCTGGTTGAAAGACCTTTTTTCAGTGAAATGCAGCTTAGTGCAAAAACAGGCTGCTCTCGCTCTGAAACGCTCATTTTTCACATAAGCCACTTTTCAGCCTTATAGGCGACTGTACAGTGCAAAAACAGCCTCCTCTCGCTCTGAAACGCTCATTTTTCACATAAGCCACTTTTCAGCCTTAGGCGACTGTACAGTGCTAAAACAGCCTCCTATCGCTCTGAAACGCTCATTTTTGACATAACCCACTTTTCAGCCTTAATGAATTAAATTCCAGGTAAAAACTCCTTTGCCATGAAGAAGATCCAAATTCAACCAGTTCAGGCTAGTAAACCTGGTTGAAAGACCTTTTTTCAGTGAAATGCAGCTTAGTGCAAAAACAGGCTGCTCTCGCTCTGAAACGCTCATTTTTCACATAAGCCACTTTTCAGCGCTAAAACAGCCTCCAATCGCTCTGAAACGCTCATTTTTGACATAAGCCACTTTTCACCTTTAATGAATGAAATTCCAGGTAAAACTCCTTTGCCATGAAGAAGATCCAAATTCATGCAGTTCAGGCTAGTAAACCTGGTTGAAAGACCTTTTTTCAGTGAAATGCAACTTAGTGCAAAAACAGGCTGCTCTCGCTCTGAAACGCTCATTTTTCACATAAGCCACTTTTCAGCCTTAGGCGACTGTACAGTGCTAAAACAGCCTCCTCTCGCTCTGAAACGCTTATTTTTCACATAAGCCACTTTTCAGCCTTAGGCGACTGTACAGTGCTAAAACAGCCTCCTCTCGCTCTGAAACGCTCATTTTTGACATAACCCACTTTTCAGCCTTAGGCGACTGTACAGTGCTAAAACAGCCTCCTCTCGCTCTGAAACGCTCATTTTTCACATAAGCCACTTTTCAGCCTTAGGCGACTGTACAGTGCTAAAACAGCCTCCTCTCGCTCTGAAACGCTCATTTTTGACATAACCCACTTTTCAGCCTTAATGAATGAAATTCCAGGTAAAAACTCATTTGCCATGAAGAAGATCCAAATTCAACCAGTTCAGGCTAGTAAACCTGTTTGAAAGACCTTTTTTCAGTGAAATGCAGCTTAGTGCAAAAACAGGCTGCTCTCGCTCTGAAACGCTCATTTTTCACATAAGCCACTTTTCAGCGCTAAAACAGCCTCCAATCGCTCTGAAACGCTCATTTTTGACATAAGCCACTTTTCAGCCTTAGGCGACTGTACAGTGCTAAAACAGCCTCCAATCGCTCTGAAACGCTCATTTTTGACATAAGCCACTTTTCACCTTTAATGAATGAAATTCCAGGTAAAAACTCCTTTGCCATGAAGAAGATCCAAATTCAACCAGTTCAGGCTAGTAAACCTGTTTGAAAGACCTTTTTTCAGTGAAATGCAGTTTAGTGCAAAAACAGGCTGCTCTCGCTCTGAAACGCTCATTTTTCACATAAGCCACTTTTCAGTGCTAAAACAGCCTCCAATCGCTCTGAAACGCTCATTTTTCACATAAGCCACTTTTCAGCCTTAGGCGACTGTACAGTGCTAAAACAGCCTCCTCTCGCTCTGAAACGCTCATTTTTCACATAAGCCACTTTTCAGCCTTAGGCGACTGTACAGTGCTAAAACAGCCTCCTATCGCTCTGAAACGCTCATTTTTGACATAACCCACTTTTCAGCCTTAATGAATTAAATTCCAGGTAAAAACTCATTTGCCATGAAGAAGATCCAAATTCAACCAGTTCAGGCTAGTAAACCTGTTTGAAAGACCTTTTTTCAGTGAAATGCAGCTTAGTGCAAAAACAGGCTGCTCTCGCTCTGAAACGCTCATTTTTCACATAAGCCACTTTTCAGCGCTAAAACAGCCTCCAATCGCTCTGAAATGCTCATTTTTGACATAAGCCACTTTTCAGCCTTAGGCGACTGTACAGTGCTAAAACAGCCTCCAATCGCTCTGAAACGCTCATTTTTGACATAAGCCACTTTTCACCTTTAATGAATGAAATTCCAGGTAAAAACTCCTTTGCCATGAAGAAGATCCAAATTCAACCAGTTCAGGCTAGTAAACCTGGTTGAAAGACCTTTTTTCAGTGAAATGCAGCTTAGTGCAAAAACAGGCTGCTCTCGCTCTGAAACGCTCATTTTTCACATAAGCCACTTTTCAGCGCTAAACAGCCTCCAATCGCTCTGAAACGCTCATTTTTGACATAAGCCACTTTTCACCTTTAATGAATGAAATTCCAGGTAAAACTCCTTTGCCATGAAGAAGATCCAAATTCATGCAGTTCAGGCTAGTAAACCTGGTTGAAAGACCTTTTTTCAGTGAAATGCAACTTAGTGCAAAAACAGGCTGCTCTCGCTCTGAAACGCTCATTTTTCACATAAGCCACTTTTCAGCCTTAGGCGACTGTACAGTGCTAAAACAGCCTCCTCTCGCTCTGAAACGCTTATTTTTCACATAAGCCACTTTTCAGCCTTAGGCGACTGTACAGTGCTAAAACAGCCTCCTCTCGCTCTGAAACGCTCATTTTTGACATAACCCACTTTTCAGCCTTAGGCGACTGTACAGTGCTAAAACAGCCTCCTCTCGCTCTGAAACGCTCATTTTTCACATAAGCCACTTTTCAGCCTTAGGCGACTGTACAGTGCTAAAACAGCCTCCTCTCGCTCTGAAACGCTCATTTTTGACATAACCCACTTTTCAGCCTCAATGAATGAAATTCCAGGTAAAAACTCATTTGCCATGAAGAAGATCCAAATTCAACCAGTTCAGGCTAGTAAACCTGTTTGAAAGACCTTTTTTCAGTGAAATGCAGCTTAGTGCAAAAACAGGCTGCTCTCGCTCTGAAACGCTCATTTTTCACATAAGCCACTTTTCAGCGCTAAAACAGCCTCCAATCGCTCTGAAACGCTCATTTTTGACATAAGCCACTTTTCACCTTTAATGAATGAAATTCCAGGTAAAAACTCCTTTGCCATGAAGAAGATCCAAATTCAACCAGTTCAGGCTAGTAAACCTGTTTGAAAGACCTTTTTTCAGTGAAATGCAGCTTAGTGCAAAAACAGGCTGCTCTCGCTCTGAAACGCTCATTTTTCACATAAGCCACTTTTCACCTTTAATGAATGAAATTCCAGGTAAAAACTCCTTTGCCATGAAGAAGATCCAAATTCATCCAGTTCAGGCTAGTAAACCTGGTTGAAAGACCTTTTTTCAGTGAAATGCAGCTTAGTGCAAAAACAGGCTGCTCTCGCTCTGAAACGCTCATTTTTCACATAAGCCACTTTTCAGCCTTAGGCGACTGCACAGTGCTAAAACAGCCTCCTCTCGCTCTGAAACGCTCATTTTTCACATAAGCCACTTTTCAGCCTTAGGCGACTGTACAGTGCAAAAACAGGCTGCTCTCGCTCTGAAACGCTCATTTTTCACATAAGCCACTTTTCAGCGCTAAAACAGCCTCCAATCGCTCTGAAACGCTCATTTTTCACATAAGCCACTTTTCAGCGCTAAAACAGCCTCCAATCGCTCTGAAACGCTCATTTTTGACATAAGCCACTTTTCAGCCTTAGGCGACTGTACAGTGCTAAAACAGCCTCCAATCGCTCTGAAACGCTCATTTTTGACATAAGCCACTTTTCACCTTTAATGAATGAAATTCCAAGTAAAAACTCCTTTGCCATGAAGAAGATCCAAATTCAACCAGTTCAGGCTAGTAAACCTGTTTGAAAGACCTTTTTTCAGTGAAATGCAGCTTAGTGCAAAAACAGGCTGCTCTCGCTCTGAAACGCTCATTTTTCACATAAGCCACTTTTCAGCCTTAGGCGACTGTACAGTGCTAAAACAGCCTCCTATCGCTCTGAAACGCTCATTTTTGACATAACCCACTTTTCAGCCTTAATGAATGAAATTCCAGGTAAAAACTCCTTTGCCATGAAGAAGATCCAAATTCAACCAGTTCAGGCTAGTAAACCTGTTTGAAAGACCTTTTTTCAGTGAAATGCAGCTTAGTGCAAAAACAGGCTGCTCTCGCTCTGAAACGCTCAATTTTCACAAAAGCCACTTTTCAGCGCTAAAACAGCCTCCAATCGCTCTGAAACGCTCATTTTTCACATAAGCCACTTTTCAGCCTTAGGCGACTGTACAGTGCTAAAACAGCCTCCTATCGCACTGAAACGCTCATTTTTGACATAACCCACTTTTCAGCCTTAATGAATTAAATTCCAGGTAAAAACTCATTTGCCATGAAGAAGATCCAAATTCAACCAGTTCAGGCTAGTAAACCTGTTTGAAAGACCTTTTTTCAGTGAAATGCAGCTTAGTGCAAAAACAGGCTGCTCTCGCTCTGAAACGCTCATTTTTCACATAACCCACTTTTCAGCGCTAAAACAGCCTCCAATCGCTCTGAAACGCTCATTTTTGACATAAGCCACTTTTCAGCCTTAGGCGACTGTACAGTGCTAAAACAGCCTCCAATCGCTCTGAAACGCTCATTTTTGACATAAGCCACTTTTCACCTTTAATGAATGAAATTCCAGGTAAAAACTCCTTTGCCATGAAGAAGATCCAAATTCATCCAGTTCAGGCTAGTAAACCTGGTTGAAAGACCTTTTTTCAGTGAAATGCAGCTTAGTGCAAAAACAGGCTGCTCTCGCTCTGAAACGCTCATTTTTCACATAAGCCACTTTTCAGCGCTAAAACAGCCTCCAATCGCTCTGAAACGCTCATTTTTCACATAAGCCACTTTTCAGCGCTAAAACAGCCTCCAATCGCTCTGAAACGCTCATTTTTCACATAAGCCACTTTTCAGCCTTATAGGCGACTGTACAGTGCAAAAACAGCCTCCTCTCGCTCTGAAACGCTCATTTTTCACATAAGCCACTTTTCAGCCTTAGGCGACTGTACAGTGCTAAAACAGCCTCCTATCGCTCTGAAACGCTCATTTTTGACATAACCCACTTTTCAGCCTTAATGAATTAAATTCCAGGTAAAAACTCCTTTGCCATGAAGAAGATCCAAATTCAACAAGTTCAGGCTAGTAAACCTGTTTGAAAGACCTTTTTTCAGTGAAATGCAGCTTAGTGCAAAAACAGGCTGCTCTCGCTCTGAAACGCTCATTTTTCACATAAGCCACTTTTCAGCGCTAAAACAGCCTCCAATCGCTCTGAAACGCTCATTTTTGACATAAGCCACTTTTCAGCCTTAGGCGACTGTACAGTGCTAAAACAGCCTCCAATCGCTCTGAAACGCTCATTTTTGACATAAGCCACTTTTCACCTTTAATGAATGAAATTCCAGGTAAAAACTCCTTTGCCATGAAGAAGATCCAAATTCAACCAGTTCAGGCTAGTAAACCTGGTTGAAAGACCTTTTTTCAGTGAAATGCAGCTTAGTGCAAAAACAGGCTGCTCTCGCTCTGAAACGCTCATTTTTCACATAAGCCACTTTTCAGCCTTAGGCGACTGTACAGTGCTAAAACAGCCTCCTATCGCTCTGAAACGCTCATTTTTGACATAACCCACTTTTCAGCCTTAATGAATTAAATTCCAGGTAAAAACTCCTTTGCCATGAAGAAGATCCAAATTCAACAAGTTCAGGCTAGTAAACCTGTTTGAAAGACCTTTTTTCAGTGAAATGCAGCTTAGTGCAAAAACAGGCTGCTCTCGCTCTGAAACGCTCATTTTTCACATAAGCCACTTTTCAGCGCTAAAACAGCCTCCAATCGCTCTGAAACGCTCATTTTTGACATAAGCCACTTTTCAGCCTTAGGCGACTGTACAGTGCTAAAACAGCCTCCAATCGCTCTGAAACGCTCATTTTTGACATAAGCCACTTTTCACCTTTAATGAATGAAATTCCAGGTAAAAACTCCTTTGCCATGAAGAAGATCCAAATTCAACCAGTTCAGGCTAGTAAACCTGGTTGAAAGACCTTTTTTCAGTGAAATGCAGCTTAGTGCAAAAACAGGCTGCTCTCGCTCTGAAACGCTCATTTTTCACATAAGCCACTTTTCAGCCTTAGGCGACTGTACAGTGCTAAAACAGCCTCCTATCGCTCTGAAACGCTCATTTTTCACATAAGCCACTTTTCAGCCTTAGGCGACTGTACAGTGCTAAAACAGCCTCCTATCGCTCTGAAACGCTCATTTTTGACATAACCCACTTTTCAGCCTTAATGAATTAAATTCCAGGTAAAAACTCCTTTGCCATGAAGAAGATCCAAATTCAACCAGTTCAGGCTAGTAAACCTGTTTGAAAGACCTTTTTTCAGTGAAATGCAGCTTAGTGCAAAAACAGGCTGCTCTCGCTCTGAAACGCTCATTTTTCACATAAGCCACTTTTCAGCGCTAAAACAGCCTCCAATAGCTCTGAAACGCTCATTTTTGACATAAGCCACTTTTCACCTTTAATGAATGAAATTCCAGGTAAAAACTCCTTTGCCATGAAGAAGATCCAAATTCAACCAGTTCAGGCTAGTAAACCTGTTTGAAAGACCTTTTTTCAGTGAAATGCAGCTTAGTGCAAAAACAGGCTGCTCTCGCTCTGAAACGCTCATTTTTCACATAAGCCACTTTTCACCTTTAATGAATGAAATTCCAGGTAAAAACTCCTTTGCCATGAAGAAGATCCAAATTCATCCAGTTCAGGCTAGTAAACCTGGTTGAAAGACCTTTTTTCAGTGAAATGCAGCTTAGTGCAAAAACAGGCTGCTCTCGCTCTGAAACGCTCATTTTTCACATAAGCCACTTTTCAGCCTTATAGGCGACTGTACAGTGCAAAAACAGCCTCCTCTCGCTCTGAAACGCTCATTTTTCACATAAGCCACTTTTCAGCCTTAGGCGACTGTACAGTGCTAAAACAGCCTCCTATCGCTCTGAAACGCTCATTTTTGACATAACCCACTTTTCAGCCTTAATGAATTAAATTCCAGGTAAAAACTCCTTTGCCATGAAGAAGATCCAAATTCAACCAGTTCAGGCTAGTAAACCTGGTTGAAAGACCTTTTTTCAGTGAAATGCAGCTTAGTGCAAAAACAGGCTGCTCTCGCTCTGAAACGCTCATTTTTCACATAAGCCACTTTTCAGCGCTAAAACAGCCTCCAATCGCTCTGAAACGCTCATTTTTGACATAAGCCACTTTTCACCTTTAATGAATGAAATTCCAGGTAAAACTCCTTTGCCATGAAGAAGATCCAAATTCATGCAGTTCAGGCTAGTAAACCTGGTTGAAAGACCTTTTTTCAGTGAAATGCAACTTAGTGCAAAAACAGGCTGCTCTCGCTCTGAAACGCTCATTTTTCACATAAGCCACTTTTCAGCCTTAGGCGACTGTACAGTGCTAAAACAGCCTCCTCTCGCTCTGAAACGCTTATTTTTCACATAAGCCACTTTTCAGCCTTAGGCGACTGTACAGTGCTAAAACAGCCTCCTCTCGCTCTGAAACGCTCATTTTTGACATAACCCACTTTTCAGCCTTAGGCGACTGTACAGTGCTAAAACAGCCTCCTCTCGCTCTGAAACGCTCATTTTTCACATAAGCCACTTTTCAGCCTTAGGCGACTGTACAGTGCTAAAACAGCCTCCTCTCGCTCTGAAACGCTCATTTTTGACATAACCCACTTTTCAGCCTTAATGAATGAAATTCCAGGTAAAAACTCATTTGCCATGAAGAAGATCCAAATTCAACCAGTTCAGGCTAGTAAACCTGTTTGAAAGACCTTTTTTCAGTGAAATGCAGCTTAGTGCAAAAACAGGCTGCTCTCGCTCTGAAACGCTCATTTTTCACATAAGCCACTTTTCAGCGCTAAAACAGCCTCCAATCGCTCTGAAACGCTCATTTTTGACATAAGCCACTTTTCAGCCTTAGGCGACTGTACAGTGCTAAAACAGCCTCCAATCGCTCTGAAACGCTCATTTTTGACATAAGCCACTTTTCACCTTTAATGAATGAAATTCCAGGTAAAAACTCCTTTGCCATGAAGAAGATCCAAATTCAACCAGTTCAGGCTAGTAAACCTGTTTGAAAGACCTTTTTTCAGTGAAATGCAGTTTAGTGCAAAAACAGGCTGCTCTCGCTCTGAAACGCTCATTTTTCACATAAGCCACTTTTCAGTGCTAAAACAGCCTCCAATCGCTCTGAAACGCTCATTTTTCACATAAGCCACTTTTCAGCCTTAGGCGACTGTACAGTGCTAAAACAGCCTCCTCTCGCTCTGAAACGCTCATTTTTCACATAAGCCACTTTTCAGCCTTAGGCGACTGTACAGTGCTAAAACAGCCTCCTATCGCTCTGAAACGCTCATTTTTGACATAACCCACTTTTCAGCCTTAATGAATTAAATTCCAGGTAAAAACTCATTTGCCATGAAGAAGATCCAAATTCAACCAGTTCAGGCTAGTAAACCTGTTTGAAAGACCTTTTTTCAGTGAAATGCAGCTTAGTGCAAAAACAGGCTGCTCTCGCTCTGAAACGCTCATTTTTCACATAAGCCACTTTTCAGCGCTAAAACAGCCTCCAATCGCTCTGAAATGCTCATTTTTGACATAAGCCACTTTTCAGCCTTAGGCGACTGTACAGTGCTAAAACAGCCTCCAATCGCTCTGAAACGCTCATTTTTGACATAAGCCACTTTTCACCTTTAATGAATGAAATTCCAGGTAAAAACTCCTTTGCCATGAAGAAGATCCAAATTCAACCAGTTCAGGCTAGTAAACCTGGTTGAAAGACCTTTTTTCAGTGAAATGCAGCTTAGTGCAAAAACAGGCTGCTCTCGCTCTGAAACGCTCATTTTTCACATAAGCCACTTTTCAGCGCTAAAACAGCCTCCAATCGCTCTGAAACGCTCATTTTTGACATAAGCCACTTTTCACCTTTAATGAATGAAATTCCAGGTAAAACTCCTTTGCCATGAAGAAGATCCAAATTCATGCAGTTCAGGCTAGTAAACCTGGTTGAAAGACCTTTTTTCAGTGAAATGCAACTTAGTGCAAAAACAGGCTGCTCTCGCTCTGAAACGCTCATTTTTCACATAAGCCACTTTTCAGCCTTAGGCGACTGTACAGTGCTAAAACAGCCTCCTCTCGCTCTGAAACGCTTATTTTTCACATAAGCCACTTTTCAGCCTTAGGCGACTGTACAGTGCTAAAACAGCCTCCTCTCGCTCTGAAACGCTCATTTTTGACATAACCCACTTTTCAGCCTTAGGCGACTGTACAGTGCTAAAACAGCCTCCTCTCGCTCTGAAACGCTCATTTTTCACATAAGCCACTTTTCAGCCTTAGGCGACTGTACAGTGCTAAAACAGCCTCCTCTCGCTCTGAAACGCTCATTTTTGACATAACCCACTTTTCAGCCTCAATGAATGAAATTCCAGGTAAAAACTCATTTGCCATGAAGAAGATCCAAATTCAACCAGTTCAGGCTAGTAAACCTGTTTGAAAGACCTTTTTTCAGTGAAATGCAGCTTAGTGCAAAAACAGGCTGCTCTCGCTCTGAAACGCTCATTTTTCACATAAGCCACTTTTCAGCGCTAAAACAGCCTCCAATCGCTCTGAAACGCTCATTTTTGACATAAGCCACTTTTCACCTTTAATGAATGAAATTCCAGGTAAAAACTCCTTTGCCATGAAGAAGATCCAAATTCATCCAGTTCAGGCTAGTAAACCTGGTTGAAAGACCTTTTTTCAGTGAAATGCAGCTTAGTGCAAAAACAGGCTGCTCTCGCTCTGAAACGCTCATTTTTCACATAAGCCACTTTTCAGCGCTAAAACAGCCTCCAATCGCTCTGAAACGCTCATTTTTGACATAAGCCACTTTTCAGCCTTAGGCGACTGTACAGTGCTAAAACAGCCTCCAATCGCTCTGAAACGCTCATTTTTGACATAAGCCACTTTTCACCTTTAATGAATGAAATTCCAGGTAAAAACTCCTTTGCCATGAAGAAGATCCAAATTCAACCAGTTCAGGCTAGTAAACCTGGTTGAAAGACCTTTTTTCAGTGAAATGCAGCTTAGTGCAAAAACAGGCTGCTCTCGCTCTGAAACGCTCATTTTTCACATAAGCCACTTTTCAGCGCTAAAACAGCCTCCAATCGCTCTGAAACGCTCATTTTTGACATAAGCCACTTTTCAGCCTTAGGCGACTGTACAGTGCTAAAACAGCCTCCAATCGCTCTGAAACGCTCATTTTTGACATAAGCCACTTTTCACCTTTAATGAATGAAATTCCAGGTAAAAACTCCTTTGCCATGAAGAAGATCCAAATTCAACCAGTTCAGGCTAGTAAACCTGTTTGAAAGACCTTTTTTCAGTGAAATGCAGTTTAGTGCAAAAACAGGCTGCTCTCGCTCTGAAACGCTCATTTTTCACATAAGCCACTTTTCAGCGCTAAAACAGCCTCCAATCGCTCTGAAACGCTCATTTTTGACATAAGCCACTTTTCACCTTTAATGAATGAAATTCCAGGTAAAAACTCCTTTGCCATGAAGAAGATCCAAATTCATGCAGTTCAGGCTAGTAAACCTGGTTGAAAGACCTTTTTTCAGTGAAATGCAGCTTAGTGCAAAAACAGGCTGCTCTCGCTCTGAAACGCTCATTTTTCACATAAGCCACTTTTCAGCCTTAGGCGACTGTACAGTGCTAAAACAGCCTCCTCTCGCTCTGAAACGCTCATTTTTCACATAAGCCACTTTTCAGGCTTAGGCGACTGTACAGTGCTAAAACAGCCTCCTCTCGCTCTGAAACGCTCATTTTTCACATAAGCCACTTTTCAGCCTTAGGCGACTGTACAGTGCTAAAACAGCCTCCTATCGCTCTGAAACGCTCATTTTTGACATAACCCACTTTTCAGCCTTAATGAATTAAATTCCAGGTAAAAACTCATTTGCCATGAAGAAGATCCAAATTCAACCAGTTCAGGCTAGTAAACCTGTTTGAAAGACCTTTTTTCAGTGAAATGCAGCTTAGTGCAAAAACAGGCTGCTCTCGCTCTGAAACGCTCATTTTTCACATAAGCCACTTTTCAGCGCTAAAACAGCCTCCAATCGCTCTGAAACGCTCATTTTTGACATAAGCCACTTTTCAGCCTTAGGCGACTGTACAGTGCTAAAACAGCCTCCAATCGCTCTGAAACGCTCATTTTTGACATAAGCCACTTTTCACCTTTAATGAATGAAATTCCAGGTAAAAACTCCTTTGCCATGAAGAAGATCCAAATTCAACCAGTTCAGGCTAGTAAACCTGTTTGAAAGACCTTTTTTCAGTGAAATGCAGCTTAGTGCAAAAACAGGCTGCTCTCGCTCTGAAACGCTCATTTTTCACATAAGCCACTTTTCAGCGCTAAAACAGCCTCCAATCGCTCTGAAACGCTCATTTTTGACATAAGCCACTTTTCACCTTTAATGAATGAAATTCCAGGTAAAAACTCCTTTGCCATGAAGAAGATCCAAATTCATGCAGTTCAGGCTAGTAAACCTGGTTGAAAGACCTTTTTTCAGTGAAATGCAGCTTAGTGCAAAAACAGGCTGCTCTCGCTCTGAAACGCTCATTTTTCACATAAGCCACTTTTCAGCCTTAGGCGACTGTACAGTGCTAAAACAGCCTCCTCTCGCTCTGAAACGCTCATTTTTCACATAAGCCACTTTTCAGCCTTAGGCGACTGTACAGTGCTAAAACAGCCTCCTCTCGCTCTGAAACGCTCATTTTTGACATAACCCACTTTTCAGCCTTAATGAATGAAATTCCAGGTAAAAACTCATTTGCCATGAAGAAGATCCAAATTCAACCAGTTCAGGCTAGAAAACCTGTTTGAAAGACCTTTTTTCAGTGAAATGCAGCTTAGTGCAAAAACAGGCTGCTCTCGCTCTGAAACGCTCATTTTTCACATAAGCCACTTTTCAGCGCTAAAACAGCCTCCAATCGCTCTGAAACGCTCATTTTTGACATAAGCCACTTTTCACCTTTAATGAATGAAATTCCAGGTAAAAACTCCTTTGCCATGAAGAAGATCCAAATTCATCCAGTTCAGGCTAGTAAACCTGGTTGAAAGACCTTTTTTCAGTGAAATGCAGCTTAGTGCAAAAACAGGCTGCTCTCGCTCTGAAACGCTCATTTTTCACATAAGCCACTTTTCAGCGCTAAAACAGCCTCCAATCGCTCTGAAACGCTCATTTTTGACATAAGCCACTTTTCAGCCTTAGGCGACTGTACAGTGCTAAAACAGCCTCCAATCGCTCTGAAACGCTCATTTTTGACATAAGCCACTTTTCACCTTTAATGAATGAAATTCCAGGTAAAAACTCCTTTGCCATGAAGAAGATCCAAATTCAACCAGTTCAGGCTAGTAAACCTGGTTGAAAGACCTTTTTTCAGTGAAATGCAGCTTAGTGCAAAAACAGGCTGCTCTCGCTCTGAAACGCTCATTTTTCACATAAGCCACTTTTCAGCGCTAAAACAGCCTCCAATCGCTCTGAAACGCTCATTTTTGACATAAGCCACTTTTCAGCCTTAGGCGACTGTACAGTGCTAAAACAGCCTCCAATCGCTCTGAAACGCTCATTTTTGACATAAGCCACTTTTCACCTTTAATGAATGAAATTCCAGGTAAAAACTCCTTTGCCATGAAGAAGATCCAAATTCAACCAGTTCAGGCTAGTAAACCTGTTTGAAAGACCTTTTTTCAGTGAAATGCAGTTTAGTGCAAAAACAGGCTGCTCTCGCTCTGAAACGCTCATTTTTGACATAACCCACTTTTCAGCCTTAATGAATGAAATTCCAGGTAAAAACTCCTTTGCCATGAAGAAGATCCAAATTCAACCAGTTCAGGCTAGTAAACCTGTTTGAAAGACCTTTTTTCAGTGAAATGCAGCTTAGTGCAAAAACAGGCTGCTCTCGCTCTGAAACGCTCATTTTTCACATAAGCCACTTTTCAGCGCTAAAACAGCCTCCAATCGCTCTGAAACGCTCATTTTTGACATAAGCCACTTTTCACCTTTAATGAATGAAATTCCAGGTAAAAACTCCTTTGCCATGAAGAAGATCCAAATTCATCCAGTTCAGGCTAGTAAACCTGGTTGAAAGACCTTTTTTCAGTGAAATGCAGCTTAGTGCAAAAACAGGCTGCTCTCGCTCTGAAACGCTCATTTTTCACATAAGCCACTTTTCAGCGCTAAAACAGCCTCCAATCGCTCTGAAACGCTCATTTTTGACATAAGCCACTTTTCAGCCTTAGGCGACTGTACAGTGCTAAAACAGCCTCCAATCGCTCTGAAACGCTCATTTTTGACATAAGCCACTTTTCACCTTTAATGAATGAAATTCCAGGTAAAAACTCCTTTGCCATGAAGAAGATCCAAATTCAACCAGTTCAGGCTAGTAAACCTGGTTGAAAGACCTTTTTTCAGTGAAATGCAGCTTAGTGCAAAAACAGGCTGCTCTCGCTCTGAAACGCTCATTTTTCACATAAGCCACTTTTCAGCGCTAAAACAGCCTCCAATCGCTCTGAAACGCTCATTTTTGACATAAGCCACTTTTCAGCCTTAGGCGACTGTACAGTGCTAAAACAGCCTCCAATCGCTCTGAAACGCTCATTTTTGACATAAGCCACTTTTCACCTTTAATGAATGAAATTCCAGGTAAAAACTCCTTTGCCATGAAGAAGATCCAAATTCAACCAGTTCAGGCTAGTAAACCTGTTTGAAAGACCTTTTTTCAGTGAAATGCAGTTTAGTGCAAAAACAGGCTGCTCTCGCTCTGAAACGCTCATTTTTCACATAAGCCACTTTTCAGCGCTAAAACAGCCTCCAATCGCTCTGAAACGCTCATTTTTGACATAAGCCACTTTTCACCTTTAATGAATGAAATTCCAGGTAAAAACTCCTTTGCCATGAAGAAGATCCAAATTCATGCAGTTCAGGCTAGTAAACCTGGTTGAAAGACCTTTTTTCAGTGAAATGCAGCTTAGTGCAAAAACAGGCTGCTCTCGCTCTGAAACGCTCATTTTTCACATAAGCCACTTTTCAGCCTTAGGCGACTGTACAGTGCTAAAACAGCCTCCTCTCGCTCTGAAACGCTCATTTTTCACATAAGCCACTTTTCAGCCTTAGGCGACTGTACAGTGCTAAAACAGCCTCCTCTCGCTCTGAAACGCTCATTTTTGACATAACCCACTTTTCAGCCTTAATGAATGAAATTCCAGGTAAAAACTCATTTGCCATGAAGAAGATCCAAATTCAACCAGTTCAGGCTAGTAAACCTGTTTGAAAGACCTTTTTTCAGTGAAATGCAGCTTAGTGCAAAAACAGGCTGCTCTCGCTCTGAAACGCTCGTTTTTCACATAAGCCACTTTTCAGCGCTAAAACAGCCTCCAATCGCTCTGAAACGCTCATTTTTGACATAAGCCACTTTTCAGCCTTAGGCGACTGTACAGTGCTAAAACAGCCTCCAATCGCTCTGAAACGCTCATTTTTGACATAAGCCACTTTTCACCTTTAATGAATGAAATTCCAGGTAAAAACTCCTTTGCCATGAAGAAGATCCAAATTCATGCAGTTCAGGCTAGTAAGCCTGGTTGAAAGACCTTTTTTCAGTGAAATGCAGCTTAGTGCAAAAACAGGCTGCTCTCGCTCTGAAACGCTCATTTTTTACATAAGCCACTTTTCAGCGCTAAAACAGCCTCCAATCGCTCTGAAACGCTCATTTTTGACATAAGCCACTTTTCACCTTTAATGAATGAAATTCCAAGTAAAAACTCCTTTGCCATGAAGAAGATCCAAATTCAACCAGTTCAGGCTAGTAAACCTGTTTGAAAGACCTTTTTTCAGTGAAATGCAGCTTAGTGCAAAAACAGGCTGCTCTCGCTCTGAAACGCTCATTTTTCACATAAGCCACTTTTCAGCCTTAGGCGACTGTACAGTGCTAAAACAGCCTTCTATCGCTCTGAAACGCTCATTTTTGACATAACCCACTTTTCAGCCTTAATGAATGAAATTCCAGGTAAAAACTCCTTTGCCATGAAGAAGATCCAAATTCAACCAGTTCAGGCTAGTAAACCTGTTTGAAAGACCTTTTTTCAGTGAAATGCAGCTTAGTGCAAAAACAGGCTGCTCTCGCTCTGAAACGCTCAATTTTCACAAAAGCCACTTTTCAGCGCTAAAACAGCCTCCAATCGCTCTGAAACGCTCATTTTTCACATAAGCCACTTTTCAGCCTTAGGCGACTGTACAGTGCTAAAACAGCCTCCTATCGCTCTGAAACGCTCATTTTTGACATAACCCACTTTTCAGCCTTAATGAATTAAATTCCAGGTAAAAACTCATTTGCCATGAAGAAGATCCAAATTCAACCAGTTCAGGCTAGTAAACCTGTTTGAAAGACCTTTTTTCAGTGAAATGCAGCTTAGTGCAAAAACAGGCTGCTCTCGCTCTGAAACGCTCATTTTTCACATAAGCCACTTTTCAGTGCTAAAACAGCCTCCAATCGCTCTGAAACGCTCATTTTTGACATAAGCCACTTTTCACCTTTAATGAATGAAATTCCAGGTAAAAACTCCTTTGCCATGAAGAAGATCCAAATTCATGCAGTTCAGGCTAGTAAACCTGGTTGAAAGACCTTTTTTCAGTGAAATGCAGCTTAGTGCAAAAACAGGCTGCTCTCGCTCTGAAACGCTCATTTTTCACATAAGCCACTTTTCAGCCTTAGGCGACTGCACAGTGCTAAAACAGCCTCCTCTCGCTCTGAAACGCTCATTTTTCACATAAGCCACTTTTCAGCCTTAGGCGACTGTACAGTGCAAAAACAGGCTGCTCTCGCTCTGAAACGCTCATTTTACACATAAGCCACTTTTCAGCGCTAAAACAGCCTCCAATCGCTCTGAAACGCTCATTTTTCACATAAGCCACTTTTCAGCGCTAAAACAGCCTCCAATCGCTCTGAAACGCTCATTTTTGACATAAGCCACTTTTCACCTTTAATGAATGAAATTCCAGGTAAAAACTCCTTTGCCATGAAGAAGATCCAAATTCATCCAGTTCAGGCTAGTAAACCTGTTTGAAAGACCTTTTTTCAGTGAAATGCAGCTTAGTGCAAAAACAGGCTGCTCTCGCTCTGAAACGCTCATTTTTCACATAAGCCACTTTTCAGCGCTAAAACAGCCTCCAATCGCTCTGAAACGCTCATTTTTGACATAAGCCACTTTTCAGCCTTATAGGCGACTGTACAGTGCAAAAACAGCCTCCTATCGCTCTGAAACGCTCATTTTTGACATAACCCACTTTTCAGCCTTAATGAATGAAATTCCAGGTAAAAACTCCTTTGCCATGAAGAAGATCCAAATTCAACCAGTTCAGGCTAGTAAACCTGTTTGAAAGACCTTTTTTCAGTGAAATGCAGCTTAGTGCAAAAACAGGCTGCTCTCGCTCTGAAACGCTCATTTTTCACATAAGCCACTTTTCAGCGCTAAAACAGCCTCCAATCGCTCTGAAACGCTCATTTTTGACATAAGCCACTTTTCAGCCTTAGGCGACTGTACAGTGCTAAAACAGCCTCCAATCGCTCTGAAACGCTCATTTTTGACATAAGCCACTTTTCACCTTTAATGAATGAAATTCCAAGTAAAAACTCCTTTGCCATGAAGAAGATCCAAATTCAACCAGTTCAGGCTAGTAAACCTGTTTGAAAGACCTTTTTTCAGTGAAATGCAGCTTAGTGCAAAAACAGGCTGCTCTCGCTCTGAAACGCTCATTTTTCACATAAGCCACTTTTCAGCCTTAGGCAACTGTACAGTGCTAAAACAGCCTCCTATCGCTCTGAAACGCTCATTTTTGACATAACCCACTTTTCAGCCTTAATGAATGAAATTCCAGGTAAAAACTCCTTTGCCATGAAGAAGATCCAAATTCAACCAGTTCAGGCTAGTAAACCTGTTTGAAAGACCTTTTTTCAGTGAAATGCAGCTTAGTGCAAAAACAGGCTGCTCTCGCTCTGAAACGCTCAATTTTCACAAAAGCCACTTTTCAGCGCTAAAACAGCCTCCAATCGCTCTGAAACGCTCATTTTTCACATAAGCCACTTTTCAGCCTTAGGCGACTGTACAGTGCTAAAACAGCCTCCTATCGCACTGAAACGCTCATTTTTGACATAACCCACTTTTCAGCCGTAATGAATTAAATTCCAGGTAAAAACTCATTTGCCATGAAGAAGATCCAAATTCAACCAGTTCAGGCTAGTAAACCTGTTTGAAAGACCTTTTTTCAGTGAAATGCAGCTTAGTGCAAAAACAGGCTGCTCTCGCTCTGAAACGCTCATTTTTCACATAACCCACTTTTCACCCTTAATGAATGAAATTCCAGGTAAAAACTCCTTTGCCATGAAGAAGATACAAATTCAACCAGTTCAGGCTAGTAAACCTGTTTGAAAGACCTTTTTTCAGTGAAATGCAGCTTAGTGCAAAAACAGGCTGCTCTCGCTCTGAAACGCTCATTTTTGACATAAGCCACTTTTCACCTTTAATGAATGAAATTCCAGGTAAAAACTCCTTTGCCATGAAGAAGATCCAAATTCAACCAGTTCAGGCTAGTAAACCTGTTTGAAAGACCTTTTTTCAGTGAAATGCAGCTTAGTGCAAAAACAGGCTGCTCTTGCTCTGAAACACTCATTTTTCACATAAGCCACTTTTCAGCGCTAAAACAGCCTCCAATCGCTCTGAAACGCTCATTTTTCACATAAGCCACTTTTCAGCCTTATAGGCGACTGTACAGTGCAAAAACAGCCTCCTCTCGCTCTGAAACGCTCATTTTTGACATAACCCACTTTTCAGCCTTAATGAATGAAATTCCAGGTAAAAACTCCTTTGCCATGAAGAAGATCCAAATTCAACAAGTTCAGGCTAGTAAACCTGTTTGAAAGACCTTTTTTCAGTGAAATGCAGCTTAGTGCAAAAACAGGCTGCTCTTGCTCTGAAACACTCATTTTTCACATAAGCCACTTTTCAGTGCTAAAACAGCCTCCAATCGCTCTGAAACGCTCATTTTTGACATAAGCCACTTTTCACCTTTAATGAATGAAATTCCAGGTAAAAACTCCTTTGCCATGAAGAAGATCCAAATTCATGCAGTTCAGGCTAGTAAACCTGGTTGAAAGACCTTTTTTCAGTGAAATGCAGCTTAGTGCAAAAACAGGCTGCTCTCGCTCTGAAACGCTCATTTTTCACATAAGCCACTCTTCAGCCTTAGGCGACTGTACAGTGCTAAAACAGCCTCCTCTCGCTCTGAAACGCTCATTTTTCACATAAGCCACTTTTCAGCCTTAGGCGACTGTACAGTGCTAAAACAGCCTCCTATCGCTCTGAAACGCTCATTTTTGACATAACCCACTTTTCAGCCTTAATGAATTAAATTCCAGGTAAAAACTCCTTTGCCATGAAGAAGATCCAAATTCAACAAGTTCAGTCTAGTAAACCTGTTTGAAAGACCTTTTTTCAGTGAAATGCAGCTTAGTGCAAAAACAGGCTGCTCTCGCTCTGAAACGCTCATTTTTCACATAAGCCACTTTTCAGCGCTAAAACAGCCTCCAATCGCTCTGAAACGCTCATTTTTGACATAAGCCACTTTTCAGCCTTAGGCGACTGTACAGTGCTAAAACAGCCTCCAATCGCTCTGAAACGCTCATTTTTGACATAAGCCACTTTTCACCTTTAATGAATGAAATTCCAGGTAAAAACTCCTTTGCCATGAAGAAGATCCAAATTCAACCAGTTCAGGCTAGTAAACCTGTTTGAAAGACCTTTTTTCAGTGAAATGCAGCTTAGTGCAAAAACAGGCTGCTCTCGCTCTGAAACGCTCATTTTTCACATAAGCCACTTTTCAGCCTTAGGCGACTGCACAGTGCTAAAACAGCCTCCTCTCGCTCTGAAACGCTCATTTTTCACATAAGCCACTTTTCAGCCTTAGGCGACTGTACAGTGCAAAAACAGGCTGCTCTCGCTCTGAAACGCTCATTTTTCACATAAGCCACTTTTCAGCGCTAAAACAGCCTCCAATCGCTCTGAAACGCTCATTTTTCACATAAGCCACTTTTCAGCGCTAAAACAGCCTCCAATCGCTCTGAAACGCTCATTTTTCACATAAGCCACTTTTCAGCGCTAAAACAGCCTCCAATCGCTCTGAAACGCTCATTTTTGACATAAGCCACTTTTCAGCCTTAGGCGACTGTACAGTGCTAAAACAGCCTCCAATCGCTCTGAAACGCTCATTTTTGACATAAGCCACTTTTCACCTTTAATGAATGAAATTCCAGGTAAAAACTCCTTTGCCATGAAGAAGATCCAAATTCAACCAGTTCAGGCTAGTAAACCTGTTTGAAAGACCTTTTTTCAGTGAAATGCAGCTTAGTGCAAAAACAGGCTGCTCTCGCTCTGAAACGCTCATTTTTCACATAAGCCACTTTTCAGCCTTAGGCGACTGCACAGTGCTAAAACAGCCTCCTCTCGCTCTGAAACGCTCATTTTTCACATAAGCCACTTTTCAGCCTTAGGCGACTGTACAGTGCAAAAACAGGCTGCTCTCGCTCTGAAACGCTCATTTTTCACATAAGCCACTTTTCAGCGCTAAAACAGCCTCCAATCGCTCTGAAACGCTCATTTTTCACATAAGCCACTTTTCAGCGCTAAAACAGCCTCCAATCGCTCTGAAACGCTCATTTTTGACATAAGCCACTTTTCAGCCTTAGGCGACTGTACAGTGCTAAAACAGCCTCCAATCGCTCTGAAACGCTCATTTTTGACATAAGCCACTTTTCACCTTTAATGAATGAAATTCCAGGTAAAAACTCCTTTGCCATGAAGAAGATCCAAATTCAACCAGTTCAGGCTAGTAAACCTGTTTGAAAGACCTTTTTTCAGTGAAATGCAGCTTAGTGCAAAAACAGGCTGCTCTCGCTCTGAAACGCTCATTTTTCACATAAGCCACTTTTCAGCCTTAGGCGACTGCACAGTGCTAAAACAGCCTCCTCTCGCTCTGAAACGCTCATTTTTCACATAAGCCACTTTTCAGCCTTAGGCGACTGTACAGTGCAAAAACAGGCTGCTCTCGCTCTGAAACGCTCATTTTTCACATAAGCCACTTTTCAGCGCTAAAACAGCCTCCAATCGCTCTGAAACGCTCATTTTTCACATAAGCCACTTTTCAGCGCTAAAACAGCCTCCAATCGCTCTGAAACGCTCATTTTTGACATAAGCCACTTTTCACCTTTAATGAATGAAATTCCAGGTAAAAACTCCTTTGCCATGAAGAAGATCCAAATTCATCCAGTTCAGGCTAGTAAACCTGTTTGAAAGACCTTTTTTCAGTGAAATGCAGCTTAGTGCAAAAACAGGCTGCTCTCGCTCTGAAACGCTCATTTTTCACATAAGCCACTTTTCAGCGCTAAAACAGCCTCCAATCGCTCTGAAACGCTCATTTTTGACATAAGCCACTTTTCAGCCTTATAGGCGACTGTACAGTGCAAAAACAGCCTCCTATCGCTCTGAAACGCTCATTTTTGACATAACCCACTTTTCAGCCTTAATGAATGAAATTCCAGGTAAAAACTCCTTTGCCATGAAGAAGATCCAAATTCAACAAGTTCAGTCTAGTAAACCTGTTTGAAAGACCTTTTTTCAGTGAAATGCAGCTTAGTGCAAAAACAGGCTGCTCTCGCTCTGAAACGCTCATTTTTCACATAAGCCACTTTTCAGCGCTAAAACAGCCTCCAATCGCTCTGAAACGCTCATTTTTGACATAAGCCACTTTTCAGCCTTAGGCGACTGTACAGTGCTAAAACAGCCTCCAATCGCTCTGAAACGCTCATTTTTGACATAAGCCACTTTTCACCTTTAATGAATGAAATTCCAAGTAAAAACTCCTTTGCCATGAAGAAGATCCAAATTCAACCAGTTCAGGCTAGTAAACCTGTTTGAAAGACCTTTTTTCAGTGAAATGCAGCTTAGTGCAAAAACAGGCTGCTCTCGCTCTGAAACGCTCATTTTTCACATAAGCCACTTTTCAGCCTTAGGCGACTGTACAGTGCTAAAACAGCCTCCTATCGCTCTGAAACGCTCATTTTTGACATAACCCACTTTTCAGCCTTAATGAATTAAATTCCAGGTAAAAACTCATTTGCCATGAAGAAGATCCAAATTCAACCAGTTCAGGCTAGTAAACCTGTTTGAAAGACCTTTTTTCAGTGAAATGCAGCTTAGTGCAAAAACAGGCTGCTCTCGCTCTGAAACGCTCATTTTTCACATAACCCACTTTTCACCCTTAATGAATGAAATTCCAGGTAAAAACTCCTTTGCCATGAAGAAGATACAAATTCAACCAGTTCAGGCTAGTAAACCTGTTTGAAAGACCTTTTTTCAGTGAAATGCAGCTTAGTGCAAAAACAGGCTGCTCTCGCTCTGAAACGCTCATTTTTGACATAAGCCACTTTTCACCTTTAATGAATGAAATTCCAGGTAAAAACTCCTTTGCCATGAAGAAGATCCAAATTCAACCAGTTCAGGCTAGTAAACCTGTTTGAAAGACCTTTTTTCAGTGAAATGCAGCTTAGTGCAAAAACAGGCTGCTCTCGCTCTGAAACGCTCATTTTTCACATAAGCCACTTTTCAGCCTTATAGGCGACTGTACAGTGCAAAAACAGCCTCCTCTCGCTCTGAAACGCTCATTTTTCACATAAGCCACTTTTCAGCCTTAGGCGACTGTACAGTGCTAAAACAGCCTCCTATCGCTCTGAAACGCTCATTTTTGACATAACCCACTTTTCAGCCTTAATGAATTAAATTCCAGGTAAAAACTCCTTTGCCATGAAGAAGATCCAAATTCAACAAGTTCAGTCTAGTAAACCTGTTTGAAAGACCTTTTTTCAGTGAAATGCAGCTTAGTGCAAAAACAGGCTGCTCTCGCTCTGAAACGCTCATTTTTCACATAAGCCACTTTTCAGCGCTAAAACAGCCTCCAATCGCTCTGAAACGCTCATTTTTGACATAAGCCACTTTTCAGCCTTAGGCGACTGTACAGTGCTAAAACAGCCTCCAATCGCTCTGAAACGCTCATTTTTGACATAAGCCACTTTTCACCTTTAATGAATGAAATTCCAGGTAAAAACTCCTTTGCCATGAAGAAGATCCAAATTCAACCAGTTCAGGCTAGTAAACCTGTTTGAAAGACCTTTTTTCAGTGAAATGCAGCTTAGTGCAAAAACAGGCTGCTCTCGCTCTGAAACGCTCATTTTTCACATAAGCCACTTTTCAGCGCTAAAACAGCCTCCAATCGCTCTGAAACGCTCATTTTTGACATAAGCCACTTTTCACCTTTAATGAATGAAATTCCAGGTAAAAACTCCTTTGCCATGAAGAAGATCCAAATTCAACCAGTTCAGGCTAGTAAACCTGTTTGAAAGACCTTTTTTCAGTGAAATGCAGCTTAGTGCAAAAACAGGCTGCTCTCGCTCTGAAACGCTCATTTTTCACATAAGCCACTTTTCAGCGCTAAAACAGCCTCCAATCGCTCTGAAACGCTCATTTTTGACATAAGCCACTTTTCACCTTTAATGAATGAAATTCCAGGTAAAAACTCCTTTGCCATGAAGAAGATCCAAATTCAACCAGTTCAGGCTAGTAAACCTGTTTGAAAGACCTTTTTTCAGTGAAATGCAGCTTAGTGCAAAAACAGGCTGCTCTCGCTCTGAAACGCTCATTTTTCACATAAGCCACTTTTCAGCCTTATAGGCGACTGTACAGTGCAAAAACAGCCTCCTCTCGCTCTGAAACGCTCATTTTTGACATAACCCACTTTTCAGCCTTAATGAATGAAATTCCAGGTAAAAACTCCTATGCCATGAAGAAGATCCAAATTCAACCAGTTCAGGCTAGTAAACCTGGTTGAAAGACCTTTTTTCAGTGAAATGCAGCTTAGTGCAAAAACAGGCTGCTCTCGCTCTGAAACGCTCATTTTTCACATAACCCACTTTTCAGCGCTAAAACAGCCTCCAATCGCTCTGAAACGCTCATTTTTGACATAAGCCACTTTTCAGCCTTATAGGCGACTGTACAGTGCAAAAACAGCCTCCTCTCGCTCTGAAACGCTCATTTTTGACATAACCCACTTTTCAGCCTTAATGAATGAAATTCCAGGTAAAAACTCCTTTGCCATGAAGAAGATCCAAATTCAACAAGTTCAGGCTAGTAAACCTGTTTGAAAGACCTTTTTTCAGTGAAATGCAGCTTAGTGCAAAAACAGGCTGCTCTCGCTCTGAAACGCTCATTTTTCACATAAGCCACTTTTCAGTGCTAAAACAGCCTCCAATCGCTCTGAAACGCTCATTTTTGACATAAGGCACTTTTCACCTTTAATGAATGAAATTCCAGGTAAAAACTCCTTTGCCATGAAGAAGATCCAAATTCATGCAGTTCAGGCTAGTAAACCTGGTTGAAAGACCTTTTTTCAGTGAAATGCAGCTTAGTGCAAAAACAGGCTGCTCTCGCTCTGAAACGCTCATTTTTCACATAAGCCACTTTTCAGCGCTAAAACAGCCTCCAATCGCTCTGAAACGCTCATTTTTGACATAAGCCACTTTTCAGCCTTAGGCGACTGTACAGTGCTAAAACAGCCTCCAATCGCTCTGAAACGCTCATTTTTGACATAAGCCACTTTTCACCTTTAATGAATTAAATTCCAGGTAAAAACTCCTTTGCCATGAAGAAGATCCAAATTCAACAAGTTCAGGCTAGTAAACCTGTTTGAAAGACCTTTTTTCAGTGAAATGCAGCTTAGTGCAAAAACAGGCTGCTCTCGCTCTGAAACGCTCATTTTTCACATAAGCCACTTTTCAGCCTTATAGGCGACTGTACAGTGCAAAAACAGGCTGCTCTCGCTCTGAAACGCTCATTTTTCACATAACCCACTTTTCGCCCTTAATGAATTAAATTCCAGGTAAAAACTCCTTTGCCATGAAGAAGATCCAAATTCAACCAGTTCAGGCTAGTAAACCTGTTTGAAAGACCTTTTTTCAGTGAAATGCAGCTTAGTGCAAAAACAGGCTGCTCTCGCTCTGAAACGCTCATTTTTCACATAACCCACTTTTCGCCCTTAATGAATTAAATTCCAGGTAAAAACTCCTTTGCCATGAAGAAGATCCAAATTCAACCAGTTCAGGCTAGTAAACCTGTTTGAAAGACCTTTTTTCAGTGAAATGCAGCTTAGTGCAAAAACAGGCTGCTCTCGCTCTGAAACGCTCATTTTTCACATAAGCCACTTTTCAGCGCTAAAACAGCCTCCAATCGCTCTGAAACGCTCATTTTTGACATAAGCCACTTTTCAGCCTTAGGCGACTGTACAGTGCTAAAACAGCCTCCAATCGCTCTGAAACGCTCATTTTTGACATAAGCCACTTTTCACCTTTAATGAATTAAATTCCAGGTAAAAACTCCTTTGCCATGAAGAAGATCCAAATTCAACAAGTTCAGGCTAGTAAACCTGTTTGAAAGACCTTTTTTCAGTGAAATGCAGCTTAGTGCAAAAACAGGCTGCTCTCGCTCTGAAACGCTCATTTTTCACATAAGCCACTTTTCAGCCTTATAGGCGACTGTACAGTGCAAAAACAGGCTGCTCTCGCTCTGAAACGCTCATTTTTCACATAACCCACTTTTCGCCCTTAATGAATTAAATTCCAGGTAAAAACTCCTTTGCCATGAAGAAGATCCAAATTCAACCAGTTCAGGCTAGTAAACCTGTTTGAAAGACCTTTTTTCAGTGAAATGCAGCTTAGTGCAAAAACAGGCTGCTCTCGCTCTGAAACGCTCATTTTTCACATAACCCACTTTTCGCCCTTAATGAATTAAATTCCAGGTAAAAACTCCTTTGCCATGAAGAAGATCCAAATTCAACCAGTTCAGGCTAGTAAACCTGTTTGAAAGACCTTTTTTCAGTGAAATGCAGCTTAGTGCAAAAACAGGCTGCTCTCGCTCTGAAACGCTCATTTTTCACATAAGCCACTTTTCAGCGCTAAAACAGCCTCCAATCGCTCTGAAACGCTCATTTTTGACATAAGCCACTTTTCACCTTTAATGAATGAAATTCCAGGTAAAAACTCCTTTGCCATGAAGAAGATCCAAATTCAACCAGTTCAGGCTAGTAAACCTGTTTGAAAGACCTTTTTTCAGTGAAATGCAGCTTAGTGCAAAAACAGGCTGCTCTCGCTCTGAAACGCTCATTTTTCACAAAAGCCACTTTTCAGCCTTATAGGCGACTGTACAGTGCAAAAACAGCCTCCTCTCGCTCTGAAACGCTCATTTTTCACATAAGCCACTTTTCAGCCTTAGGCGACTGTACAGTGCTAAAACAGCCTCCTATCGCTCTGAAACGCTCATTTTTGACATAACCCACTTTTCACCCTTAATGAATGAAATTCCAGGTAAAAACTCCTTTGCCGTGAAGAAGATCCAAATTCAACCAGTTCAGGCTAGTAAACCTGTTTGAAAGACCTTTTTTCAGTGAAATGCAGCTTAGTGCAAAAACAGGCTGCTCTCGCTCTGAAACGCTCGTTTTTCACATAAGCCACTTTTCAGCGCTAAAACAGCCTCCAATCGCTCTGAAACGCTCATTTTTGACATAAGCCACTTTTCAGCCTTAGGCAACTGTACAGTGCTAAAACAGCCTCCAATCGCTCTGAAACGCTCATTTTTGACATAAGCCACTTTTCACCTTTAATGAATGAAATTCCAGGTAAAAACTCCTTTGCCATGAAGAAGATCCAAATTCAACCAGTTCAGGCTAGTAAACCTGTTTGAAAGACCTTTTTTCAGTGAAATGCAGCTTAGTGCAAAAACAGGCTGCTCTCGCTCTGAAACGCTCATTTTTCACATAAGCCACTTTTCAGCCTTAGGCGACTGTACAGTGCTAAAACAGCCTCCAATCGCTCTGAAACGCTCATTTTTGACATAAGCCACTTTTCACCTTTAATGAATGAAATTCCAGGTAAAAACTCCTTTGCCATGAAGAAGATCCAAATTCATGCAGTTCAGGCTAGTAAACCTGGTTGAAAGACCTTTTTTCAGTGAAATGCAGCTTAGTGCAAAAACAGCCTCCTCTCGCTCTGAAACGCTCATTTTTCACATAAGCCACTTTTCAGCCTTAGGCGACTGTACAGTGCTAAAACAGCCTCCTATCGCTCTGAAACGCTCATTTTTGACATAACCCACTTTTCAGCCTTAATGAATTAAATTCCAGGTAAAAACTCCTTTGCCATGAAGAAGATCCAAATTCAACAAGTTCAGTCTAGTAAACCTGTTTGAAAGACCTTTTTTCAGTGAAATGCAGCTTAGTGCAAAAACAGGCTGCTCTCGCTCTGAAACGCTCGTTTTTCACATAAGCCACTTTTCAGCGCTAAAACAGCCTCCAATCGCTCTGAAACGCTCATTTTTGACATAAGCCACTTTTCAGCCTTAGGCGACTGTACAGTGCTAAAACAGCCTCCAATCGCTCTGAAACGCTCATTTTTGACATAAGCCACTTTTCACCTTTAATGAATGAAATTCCAGGTAAAAACTCCTTTGCCATGAAGAAGATCCAAATTCAACCAGTTCAGGCTAGTAAACCTGTTTGAAAGACCTTTTTTCAGTGAAATGCAGCTTAGTGCAAAAACAGGCTGCTCTCGCTCTGAAACGCTCATTTTTCACATAAGCCACTTTTCAGCCTTAGGCGACTGTACAGTGCGAAAACAGCCTCCAATCGCTCTGAAACGCTCATTTTTGACATAAGCCACTTTTCACCTTTAATGAATGAAATTCCAGGTAAAAACTCCTTTGCCATGAAGAAGATCCAAATTCAACCAGTTCAGGCTAGTAAACCTGTTTGAAAGACCTTTTTTCAGTGAAATGCAGCTTAGTGCAAAAACAGGCTGCTCTCGCTCTGAAACGCTCATTTTTCACATAAGCCACTTTTCAGCGCTAAAACAGCCTCCAATCGCTCTGAAACGCTCATTTTTGACATAAGCCACTTTTCAGCCTTAGGCGACTGTACAGTGCTAAAACAGCCTCCAATCGCTCTGAAACGCTCATTTTTGACATAAGCCACTTTTCACCTTTAATGAATTAAATTCCAGGTAAAAACTCCTTTGCCATGAAGAAGATCCAAATTCAACAAGTTCAGGCTAGTAAACCTGTTTGAAAGACCTTTTTTCAGTGAAATGCAGCTTAGTGCAAAAACAGGCTGCTCTCGCTCTGAAACGCTCATTTTTCACATAAGCCACTTTTCAGCCTTATAGGCGACTGTACAGTGCAAAAACAGGCTGCTCTCGCTCTGAAACGCTCATTTTTCACATAACCCACTTTTCGCCCTTAATGAATTAAATTCCAGGTAAAAACTCCTTTGCCATGAAGAAGATCCAAATTCAACCAGTTCAGGCTAGTAAACCTGTTTGAAAGACCTTTTTTCAGTGAAATGCAGCTTAGTGCAAAAACAGGCTGCTCTCGCTCTGAAACGCTCATTTTTCACATAACCCACTTTTCGCCCTTAATGAATTAAATTCCAGGTAAAAACTCCTTTGCCATGAAGAAGATCCAAATTCAACCAGTTCAGGCTAGTAAACCTGTTTGAAAGACCTTTTTTCAGTGAAATGCAGCTTAGTGCAAAAACAGGCTGCTCTCGCTCTGAAACGCTCATTTTTCACATAAGCCACTTTTCAGCGCTAAAACAGCCTCCAATCGCTCTGAAACGCTCATTTTTGACATAAGCCACTTTTCAGCCTTAGGCGACTGTACAGTGCTAAAACAGCCTCCAATCGCTCTGAAACGCTCATTTTTGACATAAGCCACTTTTCACCTTTAATGAATTAAATTCCAGGTAAAAACTCCTTTGCCATGAAGAAGATCCAAATTCAACAAGTTCAGGCTAGTAAACCTGTTTGAAAGACCTTTTTTCAGTGAAATGCAGCTTAGTGCAAAAACAGGCTGCTCTCGCTCTGAAACGCTCATTTTTCACATAAGCCACTTTTCAGCCTTATAGGCGACTGTACAGTGCAAAAACAGGCTGCTCTCGCTCTGAAACGCTCATTTTTCACATAACCCACTTTTCGCCCTTAATGAATTAAATTCCAGGTAAAAACTCCTTTGCCATGAAGAAGATCCAAATTCATGCAGTTCAGGCTAGTAAACCTGGTTGAAAGACCTTTTTTCAGTGAAATGCAGCTTAGTGCAAAAACAGGCTGCTCTCGCTCTGAAACGCTCGTTTTTCACATAAGCCACTTTTCAGCGCTAAAACAGCCTCCAATCGCTCTGAAACGCTCATTTTTGACATAAGCCACTTTTCAGCCTTAGGCGACTGTACAGTGCTAAAACAGCCTCCAATCGCTCTGAAACGCTCATTTTTGACATAAGCCACTTTTCACCTTTAATGAATGAAATTCCAGGTAAAAACTCCTTTGCCATGAAGAAGATCCAAATTCAACCAGTTCAGGCTAGTAAACCTGTTTGAAAGACCTTTTTTCAGTGAAATGCAGCTTAGTGCAAAAACAGGCTGCTCTCGCTCTGAAACGCTCATTTTTCACATAAGCCACTTTTCAGCCTTAGGCGACTGTACAGTGCGAAAACAGCCTCCAATCGCTCTGAAACGCTCATTTTTGACATAAGCCACTTTTCACCTTTAATGAATGAAATTCCAGGTAAAAACTCCTTTGCCATGAAGAAGATCCAAATTCAACCAGTTCAGGCTAGTAAACCTGTTTGAAAGACCTTTTTTCAGTGAAATGCAGCTTAGTGCAAAAACAGGCTGCTCTCGCTCTGAAACGCTCATTTTTCACATAAGCCACTTTTCAGCGCTAAAACAGCCTCCAATCGCTCTGAAACGCTCATTTTTGACATAAGCCACTTTTCAGCCTTAGGCGACTGTACAGTGCTAAAACAGCCTCCAATCGCTCTGAAACGCTCATTTTTGACATAAGCCACTTTTCACCTTTAATGAATTAAATTCCAGGTAAAAACTCCTTTGCCATGAAGAAGATCCAAATTCAACAAGTTCAGGCTAGTAAACCTGTTTGAAAGACCTTTTTTCAGTGAAATGCAGCTTAGTGCAAAAACAGGCTGCTCTCGCTCTGAAACGCTCATTTTTCACATAAGCCACTTTTCAGCCTTATAGGCGACTGTACAGTGCAAAAACAGGCTGCTCTCGCTCTGAAACGCTCATTTTTCACATAACCCACTTTTCGCCCTTAATGAATTAAATTCCAGGTAAAAACTCCTTTGCCATGAAGAAGATCCAAATTCAACCAGTTCAGGCTAGTAAACCTGTTTGAAAGACCTTTTTTCAGTGAAATGCAGCTTAGTGCAAAAACAGGCTGCTCTCGCTCTGAAACGCTCATTTTTCACATAACCCACTTTTCGCCCTTAATGAATTAAATTCCAGGTAAAAACTCCTTTGCCATGAAGAAGATCCAAATTCAACCAGTTCAGGCTAGTAAACCTGTTTGAAAGACCTTTTTTCAGTGAAATGCAGCTTAGTGCAAAAACAGGCTGCTCTCGCTCTGAAACGCTCATTTTTCACATAAGCCACTTTTCAGCGCTAAAACAGCCTCCAATCGCTCTAAAACGCTCATTTTTGACATAAGCCACTTTTCAGCCTTAGGCGACTGTACAGTGCTAAAACAGCCTCCAATCGCTCTGAAACGCTCATTTTTGACATAAGCCACTTTTCACCTTTAATGAATGAAATTCCAGGTAAAAACTCCTTTGCCATGAAGAAGATCCAAATTCAACCAGTTCAGGCTAGTAAACCTGTTTGAAAGACCTTTTTTCAGTGAAATGCAGCTTAGTGCAAAAACAGGCTGCTCTCGCTCTGAAACGCTCATTTTTCACATAAGCCACTTTTCAGCCTTAGGCGACTGTACAGTGCGAAAACAGCCTCCAATCGCTCTGAAACGCTCATTTTTGACATAAGCCACTTTTCACCTTTAATGAATGAAATTCCAGGTAAAAACTCCTTTGCCATGAAGAAGATCCAAATTCAACCAGTTCAGGCTAGTAAACCTGTTTGAAAGACCTTTTTTCAGTGAAATGCAGCTTAGTGCAAAAACAGGCTGCTCTCGCTCTGAAACGCTCATTTTTCACATAAGCCACTTTTCAGCGCTAAAACAGCCTCCAATCGCTCTGAAACGCTCATTTTTGACATAAGCCACTTTTCAGCCTTAGGCGACTGTACAGTGCTAAAACAGCCTCCAATCGCTCTGAAACGCTCATTTTTGACATAAGCCACTTTTCAGCCTTAGGCGACTGTACAGTGCTAAAACAGCCTCCAATCGCTCTGAAACGCTCATTTTTGACATAAGCCACTTTTCACCTTTAATGAATTAAATTCCAGGTAAAAACTCCTTTGCCATGAAGAAGATCCAAATTCAACAAGTTCAGGCTAGTAAACCTGTTTGAAAGACCTTTTTTCAGTGAAATGCAGCTTAGTGCAAAAACAGGCTGCTCTCGCTCTGAAACGCTCATTTTTCACATAAGCCACTTTTCAGCCTTATAGGCGACTGTACAGTGCAAAAACAGGCTGCTCTCGCTCTGAAACGCTCATTTTTGACATAAGCCACTTTTCACCTTTAATGAATTAAATTCCAGGTAAAAACTCCTTTGCCATGAAGAAGATCCAAATTCAACAAGTTCAGGCTAGTAAACCTGTTTGAAAGACCTTTTTTCAGTGAAATGCAGCTTAGTGCAAAAACAGGCTGCTCTCGCTCTGAAACGCTCATTTTTCACATAACCCACTTTTCGCCCTTAATGAATTAAATTCCAGGTAAAAACTCCTTTGCCATGAAGAAGATCCAAATTCAACCAGTTCAGGCTAGTAAACCTGTTTGAAAGACCTTTTTTCAGTGAAATGCAGCTTAGTGCAAAAACAGGCTGCTCTCGCTCTGAAACGCTCATTTTTCACATAAGCCACTTTTCAGCCTTAGGCGACTGTACAGTGCTAAAACAGCCTCCAATCGCTCTGAAACACTCATTTTTGACATAAGCCACTTTTCACCTTTAATGAATGAAATTCCAGGTAAAAACTCCTTTGCCATGAAGAAGATCCAAATTCAACCAGTTCAGGCTAGTAAACCTGTTTGAAAGACCTTTTTTCAGTTAAATGCAGCTTAGTGCAAAAACAGGCTGCTCTCGCTCTGAAACGCTCATTTTTCACATAAGCCACTTTTCAGCGCTAAAACAGCCTCCAATCGCTCTGAAACGCTCATTTTTGACATAAGCCACTTTTCACCTTTAATGAATGAAATTCCAGGTAAAAACTCCTTTGCCATGAAGAAGATCCAAATTCAACCAGTTCAGGCTAGAAAACCTGTTTGAAAGACCTTTTTTCAGTGAAATGCAGCTTAGTGCAAAAACAGGCTGCTCTCGCTCTGAAACGCTCATTTTTCACAAAAGCCACTTTTCAGCCTTATAGGCGACTGTACAGTGCAAAAACAGCCTCCTCTCGCTCTGAAACGCTCATTTTTCACATAAGCCACTTTTCAGCCTTAGGCGACTGTACAGTGCTAAAACAGCCTCCTATCGCTCTGAAACGCTCATTTTTGACATAACCCACTTTTCACCCTTAATGAATGAAATTCCAGGTAAAAACTCCTTTGCCGTGAAGAAGATCCAAATTCAACCAGTTCAGGCTAGTAAACCTGTTTGAAAGACCTTTTTTCAGTGAAATGCAGCTTAGTGCAAAAACAGGCTGCTCTCGCTCTGAAACGCTCATTTTTCACATAACCCACTTTTCGCCCTTAATGAATTAAATTCCAGGTAAAAACTCCTTTGCCATGAAGAAGATCCAAATTCAACCAGTTCAGGCTAGTAAACCTGTTTGAAAGACCTTTTTTCAGTGAAATGCAGCTTAGTGCAAAAACAGGCTGCTCTCGCTCTGAAACGCTCATTTTTCACATAAGCCACTTTTCAGCGCTAAAACAGCCTCCAATCGCTCTGAAACGCTCATTTTTGACATAAGCCACTTTTCAGCCTTAGGCGACTGTACAGTGCTAAAACAGCCTCCAATCGCTCTGAAACGCTCATTTTTGACATAAGCCACTTTTCACCTTTAATGAATTAAATTCCAGGTAAAAACTCCTTTGCCATGAAGAAGATCCAAATTCAACAAGTTCAGGCTAGTAAACCTGTTTGAAAGACCTTTTTTCAGTGAAATGCAGCTTAGTGCAAAAACAGGCTGCTCTCGCTCTGAAACGCTCATTTTTCACATAAGCCACTTTTCAGCCTTATAGGCGACTGTACAGTGCAAAAACAGGCTGCTCTCGCTCTGAAACGCTCATTTTTCACATAACCCACTTTTCGCCCTTAATGAATTAAATTCCAGGTAAAAACTCCTTTGCCATGAAGAAGATCCAAATTCAACCAGTTCAGGCTAGTAAACCTGTTTGAAAGACCTTTTTTCAGTGAAATGCAGCTTAGTGCAAAAACAGGCTGCTCTCGCTCTGAAACGCTCATTTTTCACATAACCCACTTTTCGCCCTTAATGAATTAAATTCCAGGTAAAAACTCCTTTGCCATGAAGAAGATCCAAATTCAACCAGTTCAGGCTAGTAAACCTGTTTGAAAGACCTTTTTTCAGTGAAATGCAGCTTAGTGCAAAAACAGGCTGCTCTCGCTCTGAAACGCTCATTTTTCACATAAGCCACTTTTCAGCCTTAGGCGACTGTACAGTGCGAAAACAGCCTCCAATCGCTCTGAAACGCTCATTTTTGACATAAGCCACTTTTCACCTTTAATGAATGAAATTCCAGGTAAAAACTCCTTTGCCATGAAGAAGATCCAAATTCAACCAGTTCAGGCTAGTAAACCTGTTTGAAAGACCTTTTTTCAGTGAAATGCAGCTTAGTGCAAAAACAGGCTGCTCTCGCTCTGAAACGCTCATTTTTCACATAAGCCACTTTTCAGCCTTATAGGCGACTGTACAGTGCAAAAACAGGCTGCTCTCGCTCTGAAACGCTCATTTTTGACATAAGCCACTTTTCACCTTTAATGAATTAAATTCCAGGTAAAAACTCCTTTGCCATGAAGAAGATCCAAATTCAACAAGTTCAGGCTAGTAAACCTGTTTGAAAGACCTTTTTTCAGTGAAATGCAGCTTAGTGCAAAAACAGGCTG
This sequence comes from Pagrus pagrus, assembly GCF_965226575.1. Taxonomy (NCBI): domain Eukaryota; kingdom Metazoa; phylum Chordata; class Actinopteri; order Spariformes; family Sparidae; genus Pagrus; species Pagrus pagrus. The sequence goes on along the minus strand of NW_028175291.1, from coordinate 74,510 downwards.
CTCTCGCTCTGAAACGCTCATTTTTCACATAACCCACTTTTCGCCCTTAATGAATTAAATTCCAGGTAAAAACTCCTTTGCCATGAAGAAGATCCAAATTCAACCAGTTCAGGCTAGTAAACCTGTTTGAAAGACCTTTTTTCAGTGAAATGCAGCTTAGTGCAAAAACAGGCTGCTCTCGCTCTGAAACGCTCATTTTTCACATAAGCCACTTTTCAGCCTTAGGCGACTGTACAGTGCTAAAACAGCCTCCAATCGCTCTGAAACGCTCATTTTTCACATAAGCCACTTTTCAGCGCTAAAACAGCCTCCAATCGCTCTGAAACGCTCATTTTTGACATAAGCCACTTTTCACCTTTAATGAATGAAATTCCAGGTAAAAACTCCTTTGCCATGAAGAAGATCCAAATTCAACCAGTTCAGGCTAGTAAACCTGTTTGAAAGACCTTTTTTCAGTGAAATGCAGCTTAGTGCAAAAACAGGCTGCTCTCGCTCTGAAACGCTCATTTTTCACAAAAGCCACTTTTCAGCCTTATAGGCGACTGTACAGTGCAAAAACAGCCTCCTCTCGCTCTGAAACGCTCATTTTTCACATAAGCCACTTTTCAGCCTTAGGCGACTGTACAGTGCTAAAACAGCCTCCTATCGCTCTGAAACGCTCATTTTTGACATAACCCACTTTTCACCCTTAATGAATGAAATTCCAGGTAAAAACTCCTTTGCCGTGAAGAAGATCCAAATTCAACCAGTTCAGGCTAGTAAACCTGTTTGAAAGACCTTTTTTCAGTGAAATGCAGCTTAGTGCAAAAACAGGCTGCTCTCGCTCTGAAACGCTCATTTTTCACATAAGCCACTTTTCAGCCTTAGGCGACTGGACAGTGCTAAAACAGCCTCCTATCGCTCTGAAACGCTCATTTTTGACATAACCCACTTTTCAGCCTTAATGAATTAAATTCCAGGTAAAAACTCATTTGCCATGAAGAAGATCCAAATTCAACCAGTTCAGGCTAGTAAACCTGTTTGAAAGACCTTTTTTCAGTGAAATGCAGCTTAGTGCAAAAACAGGCTGCTCTCGCTCTGAAACGCTCATTTTTCACATAAGCCACTTTTCAGCGCTAAAACAGCCTCCAATCGCTCTGAAACGCTCATTTTTGACATAACCCACTTTTCACCCTTAATGAATGAAATTCCAGGTAAAAACTCCTTTGCCATGAAGAAGATCCAAATTCATCCAGTTCAGGCTAGTAAACCTGGTTGAAAGACCTTTTTTCAGTGAAATGCAGCTTAGTGCAAAAACAGGCTGCTCTCGCTCTGAAACGCTCATTTTTCACATAAGCCACTTTTCAGCGCTAAAATAGCCTCCAATCGCTCTGAAACGCTCATTTTTGACATAAGCCACTTTTCACCTTTAATGAATGAAATTCCAGGTAAAAACTCCTTTGCCATGAAGAAGATCCAAATTCAACCAGTTCAGGCTAGTAAACCTGTTTGAAAGACCTTTTTTCAGTGAAATGCAGCTTAGTGCAAAAACAGGCTGCTCTCGCTCTGAAACGCTCATTTTTCACATAAGCCACTTTTCAGCGCTAAAACAGCCTCCAATCGCTCTGAAACGCTCATTTTTGACATAAGCCACTTTTCAGCCTTAGGCAACTGTACAGTGCTAAAACAGCCTCCAATCGCTCTGAAACGCTCATTTTTGACATAAGCCACTTTTCACCTTTAATGAATGAAATTCCAGGTAAAAACTCCTTTGCCATGAAGAAGATCCAAATTCAACCAGTTCAGGCTAGTAAACCTGGTTGAAAGACCTTTTTTCAGTGAAATGCAGCTTAGTGCAAAAACAGCCTCCTCTCGCTCTGAAACGCTCATTTTTCACATAAGCCACTTTTCAGCCTTAGGCGACTGTACAGTGCTAAAACAGCCTCCTATCGCTCTGAAACGCTCATTTTTGACATAACCCACTTTTCAGCCTTAATGAATTAAATTCCAGGTAAAAACTCCTTTGCCATGAAGAAGATCCAAATTCAACAAGTTCAGTCTAGTAAACCTGTTTGAAAGACCTTTTTTCAGTGAAATGCAGCTTAGTGCAAAAACAGGCTGCTCTCGCTCTGAAACGCTCGTTTTTCACATAAGCCACTTTTCAGCGCTAAAACAGCCTCCAATCGCTCTGAAACGCTCATTTTTGACATAAGCCACTTTTCAGCCTTAGGCGACTGTACAGTGCTAAAACAGCCTCCAATCGCTCTGAAACGCTCATTTTTGACATAAGCCACTTTTCACCTTTAATGAATGAAATTCCAGGTAAAAACTCCTTTGCCATGAAGAAGATCCAAATTCAACCAGTTCAGGCTAGTAAACCTGTTTGAAAGACCTTTTTTCAGTGAAATGCAGCTTAGTGCAAAAACAGGCTGCTCTCGCTCTGAAACGCTCATTTTTCACATAAGCCACTTTTCAGCGCTAAAACAGCCTCCAATCGCTCTGAAACGCTCATTTTTGACATAAGCCACTTTTCAGCCTTAGGCGACTGTACAGTGCTAAAACAGCCTCCAATCGCTCTGAAACGCTCATTTTTGACATAAGCCACTTTTCACCTTTAATGAATTAAATTCCAGGTAAAAACTCCTTTGCCATGAAGAAGATCCAAATTCAACAAGTTCAGGCTAGTAAACCTGTTTGAAAGACCTTTTTTCAGTGAAATGCAGCTTAGTGCAAAAACAGGCTGCTCTCGCTCTGAAACGCTCATTTTTCACATAAGCCACTTTTCAGCGCTAAAACAGCCTCCAATCGCTCTGAAACGCTCATTTTTGACATAAGCCACTTTTCAGCCTTAGGCGACTGTACAGTGCTAAAACAGCCTCCAATCGCTCTGAAACGCTCATTTTTGACATAAGCCACTTTTCACCTTTAATGAATGAAATTCCAGGTAAAACTCCTTTGCCATGAAGAAGATCCAAATTCAACCAGTTCAGGCTAGTAAACCTGTTTGAAAGACCTTTTTTCAGTGAAATGCAGCTTAGTGCAAAAACAGGCTGCTCTCGCTCTGAAACGCTCATTTTTCACAAAAGCCACTTTTCAGTGCTAAAACAGCCTCCTATCGCTCTGAAACGCTCATTTTTGACATAACCCACTTTTCAGCCTTAATGAATTAAATTCCAGGTAAAAACTCATTTGCCATGAAGAAGATCCAAATTCAACCAGTTCAGGCTAGTAAACCTGTTTGAAAGACCTTTTTTCAGTGAAATGCAGCTTAGTGCAAAAACAGGCTGCTCTCGCTCTGAAACGCTCATTTTTCACATAACCCACTTTTCACCCTTAATGAATGAAATTCCAGGTAAAAACTCCTTTGCCATGAAGAAGATCCAAATTCAACCAGTTCAGGCTAGTAAACCTGGTTGAAAGACCTTTTTTCAGTGAAATGCAGCTTAGTGCAAAAACAGGCTGCTCTCGCTCTGAAACGCTCATTTTTCACATAAGCCACTTTTCAGCCTTAGGCGACTGTACAGTGCTAAAACAGCCTCCAATCGCTCTGAAACGCTCATTTTTGACATAAGCCACTTTTCACCTTTAATGAATGAAATTCCAGGTAAAAACTCCTTTGCCATGAAGAAGATCCAAATTCATGCAGTTCAGGCTAGTAAACCTGGTTGAAAGACCTTTTTTCAGTGAAATGCATCTTAGTGCAAAAACAGCCTCCTCTCGCTCTGAAACGCTCATTTTTCACATAAGCCACTTTTCAGCCTTAGGCGACTGTACAGTGCTAAAACAGCCTCCTATCGCTCTGAAACGCTCATTTTTGACATAACCCACTTTTCAGCCTTAATGAATTAAATTCCAGGTAAAAACTCCTTTGCCATGAAGAAGATCCAAATTCAACAAGTTCAGTCTAGTAAACCTGTTTGAAAGACCTTTTTTCAGTGAAATGCAGCTTAGTGCAAAAACAGGCTGCTCTCGCTCTGAAACGCTCATTTTTGACATAAGCCACTTTTCAGCCTTAGGCGACTGTACAGTGCTAAAACAGCCTCCAATCGCTCTGAAACGCTCATTTTTGACATAAGCCACTTTTCACCTTTAATGAATGAAATTCCAGGTAAAAACTCCTTTGCCATGAAGAAGATCCAAATTCAACCAGTTCAGGCTAGTAAACCTGTTTGAAAGACCTTTTTTCAGTGAAATGCAGCTTAGTGCAAAAACAGGCTGCTCTCGCTCTGAAACGCTCATTTTTCACATAAGCCACTTTTCAGCGCTAAAACAGCCTCCAATCGCTCTGAAACGCTCATTTTTGACATAAGCCACTTTTCAGCCTTAGGCGACTGTACAGTGCTAAAACAGCCTCCAATCGCTCTGAAACGCTCATTTTTGACATAAGCCACTTTTCACCTTTAATGAATGAAATTCCAGGTAAAAACTCCTTTGCCATGAAGAAGATCCAAATTCAACCAGTTCAGGCTAGTAAACCTGTTTGAAAGACCTTTTTTCAGTGAAATGCAGCTTAGTGCAAAAACAGGCTGCTCTCGCTCTGAAACGCTCATTTTTCACATAAGCCACTTTTCAGCGCTAAAACAGCCTCCAATCGCTCTGAAACGCTCATTTTTGACATAAGCCACTTTTCAGCCTTAGGCGACTGTACAGTGCTAAAACAGCCTCCAATCGCTCTGAAACGCTCATTTTTGACATAAGCCACTTTTCACCTTTAATGAATGAAATTCCAGGTAAAACTCCTTTGCCATGAAGAAGATCCAAATTCAACCAGTTCAGGCTAGTAAATCTGGTTGAAAGACCTTTTTTCAGTGAAATGCAGCTTAGTGCAAAAACAGGCTGCTCTCGCTCTGAAACGCTCATTTTTCACATAAGCCACTTTTCAGCCTTAGGCGACTGTACAGTGCTAAAACAGCCTCCTATCGCTCTGAAACGCTCATTTTTGACATAACCCACTTTTCAGCCTTAATGAATTAAATTCCAGGTAAAAACTCCTTTGCCATGAAGAAGATCCAAATTCAACAAGTTCAGTCTAGTAAACCTGTTTGAAAGACCTTTTTTCAGTGAAATGCAGCTTAGTGCAAAAACAGGCTGCTCTCGCTCTGAAACGCTCGTTTTTCACATAAGCCACTTTTCAGCGCTAAAACAGCCTCCAATCGCTCTGAAACGCTCATTTTTGACATAAGCCACTTTTCAGCCTTAGGCGACTGTACAGTGCTAAAACAGCCTCCAATCGCTCTGAAACGCTCATTTTTGACAAAAGCCACTTTTCACCTTTAATGAATGAAATTCCAGGTAAAAACTCCTTTGCCATGAAGAAGATCCAAATTCAACCAGTTCAGGCTAGTAAACCTGTTTGAAAGACCTTTTTTCAGTGAAATGCAGCTTAGTGCAAAAACAGGCTGCTCTCGCTCTGAAACGCTCATTTTTCACATAAGCCACTTTTCAGCCTTAGGCGACTGTACAGTGCGAAAACAGCCTCCAATCGCTCTGAAACGCTCATTTTTGACATAAGCCACTTTTCACCTTTAATGAATGAAATTCCAGGTAAAAACTCCTTTGCCATGAAGAAGATCCAAATTCAACCAGTTCAGGCTAGTAAACCTGTTTGAAAGACCTTTTTTCAGTGAAATGCAGCTTAGTGCAAAAACAGGCTGCTCTCGCTCTGAAACGCTCATTTTTCACATAAGCCACTTTTCAGCGCTAAAACAGCCTCCAATCGCTCTGAAACGCTCATTTTTGACATAAGCCACTTTTCAGCCTTAGGCGACTGTACAGTGCTAAAACAGCCTCCAATCGCTCTGAAACGCTCATTTTTGACATAAGCCACTTTTCACCTTTAATGAATTAAATTCCAGGTAAAAACTCCTTTGCCATGAAGAAGATCCAAATTCAACAAGTTCAGGCTAGTAAACCTGTTTGAAAGACCTTTTTTCAGTGAAATGCAGCTTAGTGCAAAAACAGGCTGCTCTCGCTCTGAAACGCTCATTTTTCACATAAGCCACTTTTCAGCGCTAAAACAGCCTCCAATCGCTCTGAAACGCTCATTTTTGACATAAGCCACTTTTCAGCCTTAGGCGACTGTACAGTGCTAAAACAGCCTCCAATCGCTCTGAAACGCTCATTTTTGACATAAGCCACTTTTCACCTTTAATGAATTAAATTCCAGGTAAAAACTCCTTTGCCATGAAGAAGATCCAAATTCAACAAGTTCAGGCTAGTAAACCTGTTTGAAAGACCTTTTTTCAGTGAAATGCAGCTTAGTGCAAAAACAGGCTGCTCTCGCTCTGAAACGCTCATTTTTCACATAAGCCACTTTTCAGCGCTAAAACAGCCTCCAATCGCTCTGAAACGCTCATTTTTGACATAAGCCACTTTTCAGCCTTAGGCGACTGTACAGTGCTAAAACAGCCTCCAATCGCTCTGAAACGCTCATTTTTGACATAAGCCACTTTTCACCTTTAATGAATGAAATTCCAGGTAAAACTCCTTTGCCATGAAGAAGATCCAAATTCAACCAGTTCAGGCTAGTAAACCTGTTTGAAAGACCTTTTTTCAGTGAAATGCAGCTTAGTGCAAAAACAGGCTGCTCTCGCTCTGAAACGCTCATTTTTCACAAAAGCCACTTTTCAGTGCTAAAACAGCCTCCTATCGCTCTGAAACGCTCATTTTTGACATAACCCACTTTTCAGCCTTAATGAATTAAATTCCAGGTAAAAACTCATTTGCCATGAAGAAGATCCAAATTCAACCAGTTCAGGCTAGTAAACCTGTTTGAAAGACCTTTTTTCAGTGAAATGCAGCTTAGTGCAAAAACAGGCTGCTCTCGCTCTGAAACGCTCATTTTTCACATAACCCACTTTTCACCCTTAATGAATGAAATTCCAGGTAAAAACTCCTTTGCCATGAAGAAGATCCAAATTCAACCAGTTCAGGCTAGTAAACCTGGTTGAAAGACCTTTTTTCAGTGAAATGCAGCTTAGTGCAAAAACAGGCTGCTCTCGCTCTGAAACGCTCATTTTTCACATAAGCCACTTTTCAGCCTTAGGCGACTGTACAGTGCTAAAACAGCCTCCAATCGCTCTGAAACGCTCATTTTTGACATAAGCCACTTTTCACCTTTAATGAATGAAATTCCAGGTAAAAACTCCTTTGCCATGAAGAAGATCCAAATTCATGCAGTTCAGGCTAGTAAACCTGGTTGAAAGACCTTTTTTCAGTGAAATGCAGCTTAGTGCAAAAACAGCCTCCTCTCGCTCTGAAACGCTCATTTTTCACATAAGCCACTTTTCAGCGCTAAAACAGCCTCCAATCGCTCTGAAACGCTCATTTTTGACATAAGCCACTTTTCACCTTTAATGAATGAAATTCCAGGTAAAAACTCCTTTGCCATGAAGAAGATCCAAATTCATGCAGTTCAGGCTAGTAAACCTGGTTGAAAGACCTTTTTTCAGTGAAATGCAGCTTAGTGCAAAAACAGCCTCCTCTCGCTCTGAAACGCTCATTTTTCACATAAGCCACTTTTCAGCGCTAAAACAGCCTCCAATCGCTCTGAAACGCTCATTTTTGACATAAGCCACTTTTCACCTTTAATGAATGAAATTCCAGGTAAAAACTCCTTTGCCATGAAGAAGATCCAAATTCATGCAGTTCAGGCTAGTAAACCTGGTTGAAAGACCTTTTTTCAGTGAAATGCAGCTTAGTGCAAAAACAGGCTGCTCTCGCTCTGAAACGCTCATTTTTCACATAAGCCACTTTTCAGCGCTAAAACAGCCTCCAATCGCTCTGAAACGCTCATTTTTGACATAAGCCACTTTTCAGCCTTAATAAATGAAATTCCAGGTAAAAACTCCTTTGCCATGAAGAAGATCCAAATTCAACCAGTTCAGGCTAGTAAACCTGTTTGAAAGACCTTTTTTCAGTGAAATGCAGCTTAGTGCAAAAACAGGCTGCTCTCGCTCTGAAACGCTCATTTTTCACATAAGCCACTTTTCAGCCTTAGGCGACTGTACAGTGCTAAAACAGCCTCCAATCGCTCTGAAACGCTCATTTTTGACATAAGCCACTTTTCACCTTTAATGAATGAAATTCCAGGTAAAAACTCCTTTGCCATGAAGAAGATCCAAATTCATGCAGTTCAGGCTAGTAAACCTGGTTGAAAGACCTTTTTTCAGTGAAATGCAGCTTAGTGCAAAAACAGCCTCCTCTCGCTCTGAAACGCTCATTTTTCACATAAGCCACTTTTCAGCCTTAGGCGACTGTACAGTGCTAAAACAGCCTCCTATCGCTCTGAAACGCTCATTTTTGACATAACCCACTTTTCAGCCTTAATGAATTAAATTCCAGGTAAAAACTCCTTTGCCATGAAGAAGATCCAAATTCAACAAGTTCAGTCTAGTAAACCTGTTTGAAAGACCTTTTTTCAGTGAAATGCAGCTTAGTGCAAAAACAGGCTGCTCTCGCTCTGAAACGCTCGTTTTTCACATAAGCCACTTTTCAGCGCTAAAACAGCCTCCAATCGCTCTGAAACGCTCATTTTTGACATAAGCCACTTTTCAGCCTTAGGCGACTGTACAGTGCTAAAACAGCCTCCAATCGCTCTGAAACGCTCATTTTTGACATAAGCCACTTTTCACCTTTAATGAATGAAATTCCAGGTAAAAACTCCTTTGCCATGAAGAAGATCCAAATTCAACCAGTTCAGGCTAGTAAACCTGTTTGAAAGACCTTTTTTCAGTGAAATGCAGCTTAGTGCAAAAACAGGCTGCTCTCGCTCTGAAACGCTCATTTTTCACATAAGCCACTTTTCAGCGCTAAAACAGCCTCCAATCGCTCTGAAACGCTCATTTTTGACATAAGCCACTTTTCAGCCTTAGGCGACTGTACAGTGCTAAAACAGCCTCCAATCGCTCTGAAACGCTCATTTTTGACATAAGCCACTTTTCACCTTTAATGAATTAAATTCCAGGTAAAAACTCCTTTGCCATGAAGAAGATCCAAATTCAACAAGTTCAGGCTAGTAAACCTGTTTGAAAGACCTTTTTTCAGTGAAATGCAGCTTAGTGCAAAAACAGGCTGCTCTCGCTCTGAAACGCTCATTTTTCACATAAGCCACTTTTCAGCGCTAAAACAGCCTCCAATCGCTCTGAAACGCTCATTTTTGACATAAGCCACTTTTCAGCCTTAGGCGACTGTACAGTGCTAAAACAGCCTCCAATCGCTCTGAAACGCTCATTTTTGACATAAGCCACTTTTCACCTTTAATGAATGAAATTCCAGGTAAAACTCCTTTGCCATGAAGAAGATCCAAATTCAACCAGTTCAGGCTAGTAAACCTGTTTGAAAGACCTTTTTTCAGTGAAATGCAGCTTAGTGCAAAAACAGGCTGCTCTCGCTCTGAAACGCTCATTTTTCACAAAAGCCACTTTTCAGTGCTAAAACAGCCTCCTATCGCTCTGAAACGCTCATTTTTGACATAACCCACTTTTCAGCCTTAATGAATTAAATTCCAGGTAAAAACTCATTTGCCATGAAGAAGATCCAAATTCAACCAGTTCAGGCTAGTAAACCTGTTTGAAAGACCTTTTTTCAGTGAAATGCAGCTTAGTGCAAAAACAGGCTGCTCTCGCTCTGAAACGCTCATTTTTCACATAACCCACTTTTCACCCTTAATGAATGAAATTCCAGGTAAAAACTCCTTTGCCATGAAGAAGATCCAAATTCAACCAGTTCAGGCTAGTAAACCTGGTTGAAAGACCTTTTTTCAGTGAAATGCAGCTTAGTGCAAAAACAGGCTGCTCTCGCTCTGAAACGCTCATTTTTCACATAAGCCACTTTTCAGCCTTAGGCGACTGTACAGTGCTAAAACAGCCTCCAATCGCTCTGAAACGCTCATTTTTGACATAAGCCACTTTTCACCTTTAATGAATGAAATTCCAGGTAAAAACTCCTTTGCCATGAAGAAGATCCAAATTCATGCAGTTCAGGCTAGTAAACCTGGTTGAAAGACCTTTTTTCAGTGAAATGCAGCTTAGTGCAAAAACAGCCTCCTCTCGCTCTGAAACGCTCATTTTTCACATAAGCCACTTTTCAGCGCTAAAACAGCCTCCAATCGCTCTGAAACGCTCATTTTTGACATAAGCCACTTTTCACCTTTAATGAATGAAATTCCAGGTAAAAACTCCTTTGCCATGAAGAAGATCCAAATTCATGCAGTTCAGGCTAGTAAACCTGGTTGAAAGACCTTTTTTCAGTGAAATGCAGCTTAGTGCAAAAACAGGCTGCTCTCGCTCTGAAACGCTCATTTTTCACATAAGCCACTCTTCAGCCTTAGGCGACTGTACAGTGCTAAAACAGCCTCCTCTCGCTCTGAAACGCTCATTTTTCACATAAGCCACTTTTCAGCGCTAAAACAGCCTCCAATCGCTCTGAAACGCTCATTTTTGACATAAGCCACTTTTCAGCCTTATAGGCGACTGTACAGTGCAAAAACAGCCTCCTCTCGCTCTGAAACGCTCATTTTTGACATAAGCCACTTTTCACCTTTAATGAATGAAATTCCAGGTAAAAACTCCTTTGCCATGAAGAAGATCCAAATTCAACCAGTTCAGGCTAGTAAACCTGGTTGAAAGACCTTTTTTCAGTGAAATGCAGCTTAGTGCAAAAACAGCCTCCTCTCGCTCTGAAACGCTCATTTTTCACATAAGCCACTTTTCAGCGCTAAAACAGCCTCCAATCGCTCTGAAACGCTCATTTTTGACATAAGCCACTTTTCAGCCTTAGGCGACTGTACAGTGCTAAAACAGCCTCCAATCGCTCTGAAACGCTCATTTTTGACATAAGCCACTTTTCACCTTTAATGAATGAAATTCCAGGTAAAACTCCTTTGCCATGAAGAAGATCCAAATTCAACCAGTTCAGGCTAGTAAACCTGTTTGAAAGACCTTTTTTCAGTGAAATGCAGCTTAGTGCAAAAACAGGCTGCTCTCGCTCTGAAACGCTCATTTTTCACATAACCCACTTTTCACCCTTAATGAATGAAATTCCAGGTAAAAACTCCTTTGCCATGAAGAAGATCCAAATTCAACCAGTTCAGGCTAGTAAACCTGTTTGAAAGACCTTTTTTCAGTGAAATGCAGCTTAGTGCAAAAACAGGCTGCTCTCGCTCTGAAACGCTCATTTTTCACATAAGCCACTTTTCAGCCTTAGGCGACTGTACAGTGCGAAAACAGCCTCCAATCGCTCTGAAACGCTCATTTTTGACATAAGCCACTTTTCACCTTTAATGAATGAAATTCCAGGTAAAAACTCCTTTGCCATGAAGAAGATCCAAATTCAACCAGTTCAGGCTAGTAAACCTGTTTGAAAGACCTTTTTTCAGTGAAATGCAGCTTAGTGCAAAAACAGGCTGCTCTCGCTCTGAAACGCTCATTTTTCACATAAGCCACTTTTCAGCGCTAAAACAGCCTCCAATCGCTCTGAAACGCTCATTTTTGACATAAGCCACTTTTCACCTTTAATGAATTAAATTCCAGGTAAAAACTCCTTTGCCATGAAGAAGATCCAAATTCAACAAGTTCAGGCTAGTAAACCTGTTTGAAAGACCTTTTTTCAGTGAAATGCAGCTTAGTGCAAAAACAGGCTGCTCTCGCTCTGAAACGCTCATTTTTCACATAAGCCACTTTTCAGTGCTAAAACAGCCTCCAATCGCTCTGAAACGCTCATTTTTGACATAAGCCACTTTTCACCTTTAATGAATGAAATTCCAGGTAAAAACTCCTTTGCCATGAAGAAGATCCAAATTCATGCCATTCAGGCTAGTAAACCTGGTTGAAAGACCTTTTTTCAGTGAAATGCAGCTTAGTGCAAAAACAGGCTGCTCTCGCTCTGAAACGCTCATTTTTCACATAAGCCACTTTTCAGCCTTAGGCGACTGTACAGTGCTAAAACAGCCTCCAATCGCTCTGAAACGCTCATTTTTGACATAAGCCACTTTTCACCTTTAATGAATGAAATTCCAGGTAAAAACTCCTTTGCCATGAAGAAGATCCAAATTCATGCAGTTCAGGCTAGTAAACCTGGTTGAAAGACCTTTTTTCAGTGAAATGCAGCTTAGTGCAAAAACAGCCTCCTCTCGCTCTGAAACGCTCATTTTTCACATAAGCCACTTTTCAGCCTTAGGCGACTGTACAGTGCTAAAACAGCCTCCTATCGCTCTGAAACGCTCATTTTTGACATAACCCACTTTTCAGCCTTAATGAATTAAATTCCAGGTAAAAACTCCTTTGCCATGAAGAAGATCCAAATTCAACAAGTTCAGTCTAGTAAACCTGTTTGAAAGACCTTTTTTCAGTGAAATGCAGCTTAGTGCAAAAACAGGCTGCTCTCGCTCTGAAACGCTCGTTTTTCACATAAGCCACTTTTCAGCGCTAAAACAGCCTCCAATCGCTCTGAAACGCTCATTTTTGACATAAGCCACTTTTCAGCCTTAGGCGACTGTACAGTGCTAAAACAGCCTCCAATCGCTCTGAAACGCTCATTTTTGACATAAGCCACTTTTCACCTTTAATGAATGAAATTCCAGGTAAAAACTCCTTTGCCATGAAGAAGATCCAAATTCAACCAGTTCAGGCTAGTAAACCTGTTTGAAAGACCTTTTTTCAGTGAAATGCAGCTTAGTGCAAAAACAGGCTGCTCTCGCTCTGAAACGCTCATTTTTCACATAAGCCACTTTTCAGCCTTAGGCGACTGTACAGTGCGAAAACAGCCTCCAATCGCTCTGAAACGCTCATTTTTGACATAAGCCACTTTTCACCTTTAATGAATGAAATTCCAGGTAAAAACTCCTTTGCCATGAAGAAGATCCAAATTCAACCAGTTCAGGCTAGTAAACCTGTTTGAAAGACCTTTTTTCAGTGAAATGCAGCTTAGTGCAAAAACAGGCTGCTCTCGCTCTGAAACGCTCATTTTTCACATAAGCCACTTTTCAGCGCTAAAACAGCCTCCAATCGCTCTGAAACGCTCATTTTTGACATAAGCCACTTTTCAGCCTTAGGCGACTGTACAGTGCTAAAACAGCCTCCAATCGCTCTGAAACGCTCATTTTTGACATAACCCACTTTTCAGCCTTAATGAATGAAATTCCAGGTAAAAACTCCTTTGCCATGAAGAAGATCCAAATTCAACCAGTTCAGGCTAGTAAACCTGTTTGAAAGACCTTTTTTCAGTGAAATGCAGCTTAGTGCAAAAACAGGCTGCTCTCGCTCTGAAACGCTCATTTTTCACATAAGCCACTTTTCAGCGCTAAAACAGCCTCCAATCGCTCTGAAACGCTCATTTTTGACATAAGCCACTTTTCACCTTTAATGAATGAAATTCCAGGTAAAACTCCTTTGCCATGAAGAAGATCCAAATTCAACCAGTTCAGGCTAGTAAACCTGTTTGAAAGACCTTTTTTCAGTGAAATGCAGCTTAGTGCAAAAACAGGCTGCTCTCGCTCTGAAACGCTCATTTTTCACAAAAGCCACTTTTCAGTGCTAAAACAGCCTCCTATCGCTCTGAAACGCTCATTTTTGACATAACCCACTTTTCAGCCTTAATGAATTAAATTCCAGGTAAAAACTCATTTGCCATGAAGAAGATCCAAATTCAACCAGTTCAGGCTAGTAAACCTGTTTGAAAGACCTTTTTTCAGTGAAATGCAGCTTAGTGCAAAAACAGGCTGCTCTCGCTCTGAAACGCTCATTTTTCACATAACCCACTTTTCACCCTTAATGAATGAAATTCCAGGTAAAAACTCCTTTGCCATGAAGAAGATCCAAATTCATCCAGTTCAGGCTAGTAAACCTGGTTGAAAGACCTTTTTTCAGTGAAATGCAGCTTAGTGCAAAAACAGGCTGCTCTCGCTCTGAAACGCTCATTTTTCACATAAGCCACTTTTCAGCCTTAGGCGACTGTACAGTGCTAAAACAGCCTCCAATCGCTCTGAAACGCTCATTTTTGACATAAGCCACTTTTCACCTTTAATGAATGAAATTCCAGGTAAAAACTCCTTTGCCATGAAGAAGATCCAAATTCATGCAGTTCAGGCTAGTAAACCTGGTTGAAAGACCTTTTTTCAGTGAAATGCAGCTTAGTGCAAAAACAGCCTCCTCTCGCTCTGAAACGCTCATTTTTCACATAAGCCACTTTTCAGCGCTAAAACAGCCTCCAATCGCTCTGAAACGCTCATTTTTGACATAAGCCACTTTTCACCTTTAATGAATGAAATTCCAGGTAAAAACTCCTTTGCCATGAAGAAGATCCAAATTCATGCAGTTCAGGCTAGTAAACCTGGTTGAAAGACCTTTTTTCAGTGAAATGCAGCTTAGTGCAAAAACAGGCTGCTCTCGCTCTGAAACGCTCATTTTTCACATAAGCCACTCTTCAGCCTTAGGCGACTGTACAGTGCTAAAACAGCCTCCTCTCGCTCTGAAACGCTCATTTTTCACATAAGCCACTTTTCAGCGCTAAAACAGCCTCCAATCGCTCTGAAACGCTCATTTTTGACATAAGCCACTTTTCAGCCTTATAGGCGACTGTACAGTGCAAAAACAGCCTCCTCTCGCTCTGAAACGCTCATTTTTGACATAACCCACTTTTCAGCCTTAATGAATGAAATTCCAGGTAAAAACTCCTTTGCCATGAAGAAGATCCAAATTCAACAAGTTCAGGCTAGTAAACCTGTTTGAAAGACCTTTTTTCAGTGAAATGCAGCTTAGTGCAAAAACAGGCTGCTCTCGCTCTGAAACGCTCATTTTTCACATAAGCCACTTTTCAGTGCTAAAACAGCCTCCAATCGCTCTGAAACGCTCATTTTTGACATAAGCCACTTTTCACCTTTAATGAATGAAATTCCAGGTAAAAACTCCTTTGCCATGAAGAAGATCCAAATTCATGCAGTTCAGGCTAGTAAACCTGGTTGAAAGACCTTTTTTCAGTGAAATGCAGCTTAGTGCAAAAACAGGCTGCTCTCGCTCTGAAACGCTCATTTTTCACATAAGCCACTTTTCAGCCTTAGGCGACTGTACAGTGCTAAAACAGCCTCCAATCGCTCTGAAACGCTCATTTTTGACATAAGCCACTTTTCACCTTTAATGAATGAAATTCTAGGTAAAAACTCCTTTGCCATGAAGAAGATCCAAATTCATGCAGTTCAGGCTAGTAAACCTGGTTGAAAGACCTTTTTTCAGTGAAATGCAGCTTAGTGCAAAAACAGGCTGCTCTCGCTCTGAAACGCTCATTTTTCACATAAGCCACTTTTCAGCACTAAAACAGCCTCCAATCGCTCTGAAACGCTCATTTTTGACATAAGCCACTTTTCACCTTTAATGAATGAAATTCCAGGTAAAAACTCCTTTGCCATGAAGAAGATCCAAATTCAACCAGTTCAGGCTAGTAAACCTGTTTGAAAGACCTTTTTTCAGTGAAATGCAGCTTAGTGCAAAAACAGGCTGCTCTCGCTCTGAAACGCTCGTTTTTCACATAAGCCACTTTTCAGCGCTAAAACAGCCTCCAATCGCTCTGAAACGCTCATTTTTGACATAAGCCACTTTTCAGCCTTAGGCGACTGTACAGTGCTAAAACAGCCTCCAATCGCTCTGAAACGCTCATTTTTGACATAACCCACTTTTCAGCCTTAATGAATGAAATTCCAGGTAAAAACTCCTTTGCCATGAAGAAGATCCAAATTCAACAAGTTCAGGCTAGTAAACCTGTTTGAAAGACCTTTTTTCAGTGAAATGCAGCTTAGTGCAAAAACAGGCTGCTCTCGCTCTGAAACGCTCATTTTTCACATAAGCCACTTTTCAGTGCTAAAACAGCCTCCAATCGCTCTGAAACGCTCATTTTTTACATAAGCCACTTTTCACCTTTAATGAATGAAATTCCAGGTAAAAACTCCTTTGCCATGAAGAAGATCCAAATTCATGCAGTTCAGGCTAGTAAACCTGGTTGAAAGACCTTTTTTCAGTGAAATGCAGCTTAGTGCAAAAACAGCCTCCTCTCGCTCTGAAACGCTCATTTTTCACATAAGCCACTTTTCAGCCTTAGGCGACTGTACAGTGCTAAAACAGCCTCCTATCGCTCTGAAACGCTCATTTTTGACATAACCCACTTTTCAGCCTTAATGAATTAAATTCCAGGTAAAAACTCCTTTGCCATGAAGAAGATCCAAATTCAACAAGTTCAGTCTAGTAAACCTGTTTGAAAGACCTTTTTTCAGTGAAATGCAGCTTAGTGCAAAAACAGGCTGCTCTCGCTCTGAAACGCTCGTTTTTCACATAAGCCACTTTTCAGCGCTAAAACAGCCTCCAATCGCTCTGAAACGCTCATTTTTGACATAAGCCACTTTTCAGCCTTAGGCGACTGTACAGTGCTAAAACAGCCTCCAATCGCTCTGAAACGCTCATTTTTGACATAAGCCACTTTTCACCTTTAATGAATGAAATTCCAG
Organism: Pagrus pagrus; assembly: GCF_965226575.1. NCBI lineage: Eukaryota > Metazoa > Chordata > Actinopteri > Spariformes > Sparidae > Pagrus > Pagrus pagrus. Next base: position 58,042 of record NW_028175291.1, on the reverse strand, counting down.
GTAAAAACTCCTTTGCCATGAAGAAGATCCAAATTCAACCAGTTCAGGCTAGTAAACCTGTTTGAAAGACCTTTTTTCAGTGAAATGCAGCTTAGTGCAAAAACAGGCTGCTCTCGCTCTGAAACGCTCATTTTTCACATAAGCCACTTTTCAGCGCTAAAACAGCCTCCAATCGCTCTGAAACGCTCATTTTTGACATAAGCCACTTTTCAGCCTTAGGCGACTGTACAGTGCTAAAACAGCCTCCAATCGCTCTGAAACGCTCATTTTTGACATAAGCCACTTTTCACCTTTAATGAATTAAATTCCAGGTAAAAACTCCTTTGCCATGAAGAAGATCCAAATTCAACAAGTTCAGGCTAGTAAACCTGTTTGAAAGACCTTTTTTCAGTGAAATGCAGCTTAGTGCAAAAACAGGCTGCTCTCGCTCTGAAACGCTCATTTTTCACATAAGCCACTTTTCAGTGCTAAAACAGCCTCCAATCGCTCTGAAACGCTCATTTTTGACATAAGCCACTTTTCACCTTTAATGAATGAAATTCCAGGTAAAAACTCCTTTGCCATGAAGAAGATCCAAATTCATGCCATTCAGGCTAGTAAACCTGGTTGAAAGACCTTTTTTCAGTGAAATGCAGCTTAGTGCAAAAACAGGCTGCTCTCGCTCTGAAACGCTCATTTTTCACATAAGCCACTTTTCAGCCTTAGGCGACTGTACAGTGCTAAAACAGCCTCCAATCGCTCTGAAACGCTCATTTTTGACATAAGCCACTTTTCACCTTTAATGAATGAAATTCCAGGTAAAAACTCCTTTGCCATGAAGAAGATCCAAATTCATGCAGTTCAGGCTAGTAAACCTGATTGAAAGACCTTTTTTCAGTGAAATGCAGCTTAGTGCAAAAACAGCCTCCTCTCGCTCTGAAACGCTCATTTTTCACATAAGCCACTTTTCAGCCTTAGGCGACTGTACAGTGCTAAAACAGCCTCCTATCGCTCTGAAACGCTCATTTTTGACATAACCCACTTTTCAGCCTTAATGAATTAAATTCCAGGTAAAAACTCCTTTGCCATGAAGAAGATCCAAATTCAACAAGTTCAGTCTAGTAAACCTGTTTGAAAGACCTTTTTTCAGTGAAATGCAGCTTAGTGCAAAAACAGGCTGCTCTCGCTCTGAAACGCTCGTTTTTCACATAAGCCACTTTTCAGCGCTAAAACAGCCTCCAATCGCTCTGAAACGCTCATTTTTGACATAAGCCACTTTTCAGCCTTAGGCGACTGTACAGTGCTAAAACAGCCTCCAATCGCTCTGAAACGCTCATTTTTGACATAAGCCACTTTTCACCTTTAATGAATGAAATTCCAGGTAAAAACTCCTTTGCCATGAAGAAGATCCAAATTCAACCAGTTCAGGCTAGTAAACCTGTTTGAAAGACCTTTTTTCAGTGAAATGCAGCTTAGTGCAAAAACAGGCTGCTCTCGCTCTGAAACGCTCATTTTTCACATAAGCCACTTTTCAGCCTTAGGCGACTGTACAGTGCGAAAACAGCCTCCAATCGCTCTGAAACGCTCATTTTTGACATAAGCCACTTTTCACCTTTAATGAATGAAATTCCAGGTAAAAACTCCTTTGCCATGAAGAAGATCCAAATTCAACCAGTTCAGGCTAGTAAACCTGTTTGAAAGACCTTTTTTCAGTGAAATGCAGCTTAGTGCAAAAACAGGCTGCTCTCGCTCTGAAACGCTCATTTTTCACATAAGCCACTTTTCAGCGCTAAAACAGCCTCCAATCGCTCTGAAACGCTCATTTTTGACATAAGCCACTTTTCAGCCTTAGGCGACTGTACAGTGCTAAAACAGCCTCCAATCGCTCTGAAACGCTCATTTTTGACATAACCCACTTTTCAGCCTTAATGAATGAAATTCCAGGTAAAAACTCCTTTGCCATGAAGAAGATCCAAATTCAACCAGTTCAGGCTAGTAAACCTGTTTGAAAGACCTTTTTTCAGTGAAATGCAGCTTAGTGCAAAAACAGGCTGCTCTCGCTCTGAAACGCTCATTTTTCACATAAGCCACTTTTCAGCGCTAAAACAGCCTCCAATCGCTCTGAAACGCTCATTTTTGACATAAGCCACTTTTCAGCCTTAGGCGACTGTACAGTGCTAAAACAGCCTCCAATCGCTCTGAAACGCTCATTTTTGACATAAGCCACTTTTCACCTTTAATGAATGAAATTCCAGGTAAAACTCCTTTGCCATGAAGAAGATCCAAATTCAACCAGTTCAGGCTAGTAAACCTGTTTGAAAGACCTTTTTTCAGTGAAATGCAGCTTAGTGCAAAAACAGGCTGCTCTCGCTCTGAAACGCTCATTTTTCACAAAAGCCACTTTTCAGTGCTAAAACAGCCTCCTATCGCTCTGAAACGCTCATTTTTGACATAACCCACTTTTCAGCCTTAATGAATTAAATTCCAGGTAAAAACTCATTTGCCATGAAGAAGATCCAAATTCAACCAGTTCAGGCTAGTAAACCTGTTTGAAAGACCTTTTTTCAGTGAAATGCAGCTTAGTGCAAAAACAGGCTGCTCTCGCTCTGAAACGCTCATTTTTCACATAACCCACTTTTCACCCTTAATGAATGAAATTCCAGGTAAAAACTCCTTTGCCATGAAGAAGATCCAAATTCATCCAGTTCAGGCTAGTAAACCTGGTTGAAAGACCTTTTTTCAGTGAAATGCAGCTTAGTGCAAAAACAGGCTGCTCTCGCTCTGAAACGCTCATTTTTCACATAAGCCACTTTTCAGCCTTAGGCGACTGTACAGTGCTAAAACAGCCTCCAATCGCTCTGAAACGCTCATTTTTGACATAAGCCACTTTTCACCTTTAATGAATGAAATTCCAGGTAAAAACTCCTTTGCCATGAAGAAGATCCAAATTCATGCAGTTCAGGCTAGTAAACCTGGTTGAAAGACCTTTTTTCAGTGAAATGCAGCTTAGTGCAAAAACAGCCTCCTCTCGCTCTGAAACGCTCATTTTTCACATAAGCCACTTTTCAGCGCTAAAACAGCCTCCAATCGCTCTGAAACGCTCATTTTTGACATAAGCCACTTTTCACCTTTAATGAATGAAATTCCAGGTAAAAACTCCTTTGCCATGAAGAAGATCCAAATTCATGCAGTTCAGGCTAGTAAACCTGGTTGAAAGACCTTTTTTCAGTGAAATGCAGCTTAGTGCAAAAACAGGCTGCTCTCGCTCTGAAACGCTCATTTTTCACATAAGCCACTCTTCAGCCTTAGGCGACTGTACAGTGCTAAAACAGCCTCCTCTCGCTCTGAAACGCTCATTTTTCACATAAGCCACTTTTCAGCGCTAAAACAGCCTCCAATCGCTCTGAAACGCTCATTTTTGACATAAGCCACTTTTCAGCCTTATAGGCGACTGTACAGTGCAAAAACAGCCTCCTCTCGCTCTGAAACGCTCATTTTTGACATAACCCACTTTTCAGCCTTAATGAATGAAATTCCAGGTAAAAACTCCTTTGCCATGAAGAAGATCCAAATTCAACAAGTTCAGGCTAGTAAACCTGTTTGAAAGACCTTTTTTCAGTGAAATGCAGCTTAGTGCAAAAACAGGCTGCTCTCGCTCTGAAACGCTCATTTTTCACATAAGCCACTTTTCAGTGCTAAAACAGCCTCCAATCGCTCTGAAACGCTCATTTTTGACATAAGCCACTTTTCACCTTTAATGAATGAAATTCCAGGTAAAAACTCCTTTGCCATGAAGAAGATCCAAATTCATGCAGTTCAGGCTAGTAAACCTGGTTGAAAGACCTTTTTTCAGTGAAATGCAGCTTAGTGCAAAAACAGGCTGCTCTCGCTCTGAAACGCTCATTTTTCACATAAGCCACTTTTCAGCCTTAGGCGACTGTACAGTGCTAAAACAGCCTCCAATCGCTCTGAAACGCTCATTTTTGACATAAGCCACTTTTCACCTTTAATGAATGAAATTCTAGGTAAAAACTCCTTTGCCATGAAGAAGATCCAAATTCATGCAGTTCAGGCTAGTAAACCTGGTTGAAAGACCTTTTTTCAGTGAAATGCAGCTTAGTGCAAAAACAGGCTGCTCTCGCTCTGAAACGCTCATTTTTCACATAAGCCACTTTTCAGCACTAAAACAGCCTCCAATCGCTCTGAAACGCTCATTTTTGACATAAGCCACTTTTCACCTTTAATGAATGAAATTCCAGGTAAAAACTCCTTTGCCATGAAGAAGATCCAAATTCAACCAGTTCAGGCTAGTAAACCTGTTTGAAAGACCTTTTTTCAGTGAAATGCAGCTTAGTGCAAAAACAGGCTGCTCTCGCTCTGAAACGCTCGTTTTTCACATAAGCCACTTTTCAGCGCTAAAACAGCCTCCAATCGCTCTGAAACGCTCATTTTTGACATAAGCCACTTTTCAGCCTTAGGCGACTGTACAGTGCTAAAACAGCCTCCAATCGCTCTGAAACGCTCATTTTTGACATAACCCACTTTTCAGCCTTAATGAATGAAATTCCAGGTAAAAACTCCTTTGCCATGAAGAAGATCCAAATTCAACAAGTTCAGGCTAGTAAACCTGTTTGAAAGACCTTTTTTCAGTGAAATGCAGCTTAGTGCAAAAACAGGCTGCTCTCGCTCTGAAACGCTCATTTTTCACATAAGCCACTTTTCAGTGCTAAAACAGCCTCCAATCGCTCTGAAACGCTCATTTTTTACATAAGCCACTTTTCACCTTTAATGAATGAAATTCCAGGTAAAAACTCCTTTGCCATGAAGAAGATCCAAATTCATGCAGTTCAGGCTAGTAAACCTGGTTGAAAGACCTTTTTTCAGTGAAATGCAGCTTAGTGCAAAAACAGCCTCCTCTCGCTCTGAAACGCTCATTTTTCACATAAGCCACTTTTCAGCCTTAGGCGACTGTACAGTGCTAAAACAGCCTCCTATCGCTCTGAAACGCTCATTTTTGACATAACCCACTTTTCAGCCTTAATGAATTAAATTCCAGGTAAAAACTCCTTTGCCATGAAGAAGATCCAAATTCAACAAGTTCAGTCTAGTAAACCTGTTTGAAAGACCTTTTTTCAGTGAAATGCAGCTTAGTGCAAAAACAGGCTGCTCTCGCTCTGAAACGCTCGTTTTTCACATAAGCCACTTTTCAGCGCTAAAACAGCCTCCAATCGCTCTGAAACGCTCATTTTTGACATAAGCCACTTTTCAGCCTTAGGCGACTGTACAGTGCTAAAACAGCCTCCAATCGCTCTGAAACGCTCATTTTTGACATAAGCCACTTTTCACCTTTAATGAATGAAATTCCAGGTAAAAACTCCTTTGCCATGAAGAAGATCCAAATTCAACCAGTTCAGGCTAGTAAACCTGTTTGAAAGACCTTTTTTCAGTGAAATGCAGCTTAGTGCAAAAACAGGCTGCTCTCGCTCTGAAACGCTCATTTTTCACATAAGCCACTTTTCAGCGCTAAAACAGCCTCCAATCGCTCTGAAACGCTCATTTTTGACATAAGCCACTTTTCAGCCTTAGGCGACTGTACAGTGCTAAAACAGCCTCCAATCGCTCTGAAACGCTCATTTTTGACATAAGCCACTTTTCACCTTTAATGAATTAAATTCCAGGTAAAAACTCCTTTGCCATGAAGAAGATCCAAATTCAACAAGTTCAGGCTAGTAAACCTGTTTGAAAGACCTTTTTTCAGTGAAATGCAGCTTAGTGCAAAAACAGGCTGCTCTCGCTCTGAAACGCTCATTTTTCACATAAGCCACTTTTCAGTGCTAAAACAGCCTCCAATCGCTCTGAAACGCTCATTTTTGACATAAGCCACTTTTCACCTTTAATGAATGAAATTCCAGGTAAAAACTCCTTTGCCATGAAGAAGATCCAAATTCATGCCATTCAGGCTAGTAAACCTGGTTGAAAGACCTTTTTTCAGTGAAATGCAGCTTAGTGCAAAAACAGGCTGCTCTCGCTCTGAAACGCTCATTTTTCACATAAGCCACTTTTCAGCCTTAGGCGACTGTACAGTGCTAAAACAGCCTCCAATCGCTCTGAAACGCTCATTTTTGACATAAGCCACTTTTCACCTTTAATGAATGAAATTCCAGGTAAAAACTCCTTTGCCATGAAGAAGATCCAAATTCATGCAGTTCAGGCTAGTAAACCTGGTTGAAAGACCTTTTTTCAGTGAAATGCAGCTTAGTGCAAAAACAGCCTCCTCTCGCTCTGAAACGCTCATTTTTCACATAAGCCACTTTTCAGCCTTAGGCGACTGTACAGTGCTAAAACAGCCTCCTATCGCTCTGAAACGCTCATTTTTGACATAACCCACTTTTCAGCCTTAATGAATTAAATTCCAGGTAAAAACTCCTTTGCCATGAAGAAGATCCAAATTCAACAAGTTCAGTCTAGTAAACCTGTTTGAAAGACCTTTTTTCAGTGAAATGCAGCTTAGTGCAAAAACAGGCTGCTCTCGCTCTGAAACGCTCGTTTTTCACATAAGCCACTTTTCAGCGCTAAAACAGCCTCCAATCGCTCTGAAACGCTCATTTTTGACATAAGCCACTTTTCAGCCTTAGGCGACTGTACAGTGCTAAAACAGCCTCCAATCGCTCTGAAACGCTCATTTTTGACATAAGCCACTTTTCACCTTTAATGAATGAAATTCCAGGTAAAAACTCCTTTGCCATGAAGAAGATCCAAATTCAACCAGTTCAGGCTAGTAAACCTGTTTGAAAGACCTTTTTTCAGTGAAATGCAGCTTAGTGCAAAAACAGGCTGCTCTCGCTCTGAAACGCTCATTTTTCACATAAGCCACTTTTCAGCCTTAGGCGACTGTACAGTGCGAAAACAGCCTCCAATCGCTCTGAAACGCTCATTTTTGACATAAGCCACTTTTCACCTTTAATGAATGAAATTCCAGGTAAAAACTCCTTTGCCATGAAGAAGATCCAAATTCAACCAGTTCAGGCTAGTAAACCTGTTTGAAAGACCTTTTTTCAGTGAAATGCAGCTTAGTGCAAAAACAGGCTGCTCTCGCTCTGAAACGCTCATTTTTCACATAAGCCACTTTTCAGCGCTAAAACAGCCTCCAATCGCTCTGAAACGCTCATTTTTGACATAAGCCACTTTTCAGCCTTAGGCGACTGTACAGTGCTAAAACAGCCTCCAATCGCTCTGAAACGCTCATTTTTGACATAACCCACTTTTCAGCCTTAATAAATGAAATTCCAGGTAAAAACTCCTTTGCCATGAAGAAGATCCAAATTCAACCAGTTCAGGCTAGTAAACCTGTTTGAAAGACCTTTTTTCAGTGAAATGCAGCTTAGTGCAAAAACAGGCTGCTCTCGCTCTGAAACGCTCATTTTTCACATAAGCCACTTTTCAGCGCTAAAACAGCCTCCAATCGCTCTGAAACGCTCATTTTTGACATAAGCCACTTTTCAGCCTTAGGCGACTGTACAGTGCTAAAACAGCCTCCAATCGCTCTGAAACGCTCATTTTTGACATAAGCCACTTTTCACCTTTAATGAATGAAATTCCAGGTAAAACTCCTTTGCCATGAAGAAGATCCAAATTCAACCAGTTCAGGCTAGTAAACCTGTTTGAAAGACCTTTTTTCAGTGAAATGCAGCTTAGTGCAAAAACAGGCTGCTCTCGCTCTGAAACGCTCATTTTTCACAAAAGCCACTTTTCAGTGCTAAAACAGCCTCCTATCGCTCTGAAACGCTCATTTTTGACATAACCCACTTTTCAGCCTTAATGAATTAAATTCCAGGTAAAAACTCATTTGCCATGAAGAAGATCCAAATTCAACCAGTTCAGGCTAGTAAACCTGTTTGAAAGACCTTTTTTCAGTGAAATGCAGCTTAGTGCAAAAACAGGCTGCTCTCGCTCTGAAACGCTCATTTTTCACATAAGCCACTTTTCAGTGCTAAAACAGCCTCCAATCGCTCTGAAACGCTCATTTTTGACATAAGCCACTTTTCACCTTTAATGAATGAAATTCCAGGTAAAAACTCCTTTGCCATGAAGAAGATCCAAATTCATGCAGTTCAGGCTAGTAAACCTGGTTGAAAGACCTTTTTTCAGTGAAATGCAGCTTAGTGCAAAAACAGGCTGCTCTCGCTCTGAAACGCTCATTTTTCACATAAGCCACTTTTCAGCCTTAGGCGACTGTACAGTGCTAAAACAGCCTCCAATCGCTCTGAAACGCTCATTTTTGACATAAGCCACTTTTCACATTTAATGAATGAAATTCCAGGTAAAAACTCCTTTGCCATGAAGAAGATCCAAATTCATGCAGTTCAGGCTAGTAAACCTGGTTGAAAGACCTTTTTTCAGTGAAATGCAGCTTAGTGCAAAAACAGCCTCCTCTCGCTCTGAAACGCTCATTTTTCACATAAGCCACTTTTCAGCGCTAAAACAGCCTCCAATCGCTCTGAAACGCTCATTTTTGACATAAGCCACTTTTCACCTTTAATGAATGAAATTCCAGGTAAAAACTCCTTTGCCATGAAGAAGATCCAAATTCATGCAGTTCAGGCTAGTAAACCTGGTTGAAAGACCTTTTTTCAGTGAAATGCAGCTTAGTGCAAAAACAGGCTGCTCTCGCTCTGAAACGCTCATTTTTCACATAAGCCACTTTTCAGCCTTAGGCGACTGTACAGCGCTAAAACAGCCTCCAATCGCTCTGAAACGCTCATTTTTGACATAAGCCACTTTTCACCTTTAATGAATGAAATTCCAGGTAAAAACTCCTTTGCCATGAAGAAGATCCAAATTCAACCAGTTCAGGCTAGTAAACCTGTTTGAAAGACCTTTTTTCAGTGAAATGCAGCTTAGTGCAAAAACAGGCTGCTCTCGCTCTGAAACGCTCGTTTTTCACATAAGCCACTTTTCAGCGCTAAAACAGCCTCCAATCGCTCTGAAACGCTCATTTTTGACATAAGCCACTTTTCAGCCTTAATGAATGAAATTCCAGGTAAAAACTCCTTTGCCATGAAGAAGATCCAAATTCAACAAGTTCAGGCTAGTAAACCTGTTTGAAAGACCTTTTTTCAGTGAAATGCAGCTTAGTGCAAAAACAGGCTGCTCTCGCTCTGAAACGCTCATTTTTCACATAAGCCACTTTTCAGTGCTAAAACAGCCTCCAATCGCTCTGAAACGCTCATTTTTTACATAAGCCACTTTTCACCTTTAATGAATGAAATTCCAGGTAAAAACTCCTTTGCCATGAAGAAGATCCAAATTCATGCAGTTCAGGCTAGTAAACCTGGTTGAAAGACCTTTTTTCAGTGAAATGCAGCTTAGTGCAAAAACAGGCTGCTCTCGCTCTGAAACGCTCATTTTTCACATAAGCCACTTTTCAGCGCTAAAACAGCCTCCAATCGCTCTGAAACGCTCATTTTTGACATAAGCCACTTTTCACCTTTAATGAATGAAATTCCAGGTAAAAACTCCTTTGCCATGAAGAAGATCCAAATTCAACCAGTTCAGGCTAGTAAACCTGTTTGAAAGACCTTTTTTCAGTGAAATGCAGCTTAGTGCAAAAACAGGCTGCTCTCGCTCTGAAACGCTCATTTTTCACATAAGCCACTTTTCAGCCTTAGGCGACTGTACAGTGCTAAAACAGCCTCCAATCGCTCTGAAACGCTCATTTTTGACATAAGCCACTTTTCACCTTTAATGAATGAAATTCCAGGTAAAAACTCCTTTGCCATGAAGAAGATCCAAATTCATGCAGTTCAGGCTAGTAAACCTGGTTGAAAGACCTTTTTTCAGTGAAATGCAGCTTAGTGCAAAAACAGCCTCCTCTCGCTCTGAAACGCTCATTTTTCACATAAGCCACTTTTCAGCCTTAGGCGACTGTACAGTGCTAAAACAGCCTCCTATCGCTCTGAAACGCTCATTTTTGACATAACCCACTTTTCAGCCTTAATGAATTAAATTCCAGGTAAAAACTCCTTTGCCATGAAGAAGATCCAAATTCAACAAGTTCAGGCTAGTAAACCTGTTTGAAAGACCTTTTTTCAGTGAAATGCAGCTTAGTGCAAAAACAGGCTGCTCTCGCTCTGAAACGCTCATTTTTCACATAAGCCACTTTTCAGTGCTAAAACAGCCTCCAATCGCTCTGAAACGCTCATTTTTGACATAAGCCACTTTTCACCTTTAATGAATGAAATTCCAGGTAAAAACTCCTTTGCCATGAAGAAGATCCAAATTCATGCCATTCAGGCTAGTAAACCTGGTTGAAAGACCTTTTTTCAGTGAAATGCAGCTTAGTGCAAAAACAGGCTGCTCTCGCTCTGAAACGCTCATTTTTCACATAAGCCACTTTTCAGCCTTAGGCGACTGTACAGTGCTAAAACAGCCTCCTCTCGCTCTGAAACGCTCATTTTTCACATAAGCCACTTTTCAGCCTTAGGCGACTGTACAGTGCTAAAACAGCCTCCAATCGCTCTGAAACGCTCATTTTTGACATAAGCCACTTTTCACCTTTAATGAATGAAATTCCAGGTAAAAACTCCTTTGCCATGAAGAAGATCCAAATTCATGCAGTTCAGGCTAGTAAACCTGGTTGAAAGACCTTTTTTCAGTGAAATGCAGCTTAGTGCAAAAACAGCCTCCTCTCGCTCTGAAACGCTCATTTTTCACATAAGCCACTTTTCAGCCTTAGGCGACTGTACAGTGCTAAAACAGCCTCCTATCGCTCTGAAACGCTCATTTTTGACATAACCCACTTTTCAGCCTTAATGAATTAAATTCCAGGTAAAAACTCCTTTGCCATGAAGAAGATCCAAATTCAACAAGTTCAGTCTAGTAAACCTGTTTGAAAGACCTTTTTTCAGTGAAATGCAGCTTAGTGCAAAAACAGGCTGCTCTCGCTCTGAAACGCTCGTTTTTCACATAAGCCACTTTTCAGCGCTAAAACAGCCTCCAATCGCTCTGAAACGCTCATTTTTGACATAAGCCACTTTTCAGCCTTAGGCGACTGTACAGTGCTAAAACAGCCTCCAATCGCTCTGAAACGCTCATTTTTGACATAAGCCACTTTTCACCTTTAATGAATGAAATTCCAGGTAAAAACTCCTTTGCCATGAAGAAGATCCAAATTCAACCAGTTCAGGCTAGTAAACCTGTTTGAAAGACCTTTTTTCAGTGAAATGCAGCTTAGTGCAAAAACAGGCTGCTCTCGCTCTGAAACGCTCATTTTTCACATAAGCCACTTTTCAGCCTTAGGCGACTGTACAGTGCGAAAACAGCCTCCAATCGCTCTGAAACGCTCATTTTTGACATAAGCCACTTTTCACCTTTAATGAATGAAATTCCAGGTAAAAACTCCTTTGCCATGAAGAAGATCCAAATTCAACCAGTTCAGGCTAGTAAACCTGTTTGAAAGACCTTTTTTCAGTGAAATGCAGCTTAGTGCAAAAACAGGCTGCTCTCGCTCTGAAACGCTCATTTTTCACATAAGCCACTTTTCAGCCTTAGGCGACTGTACAGTGCTAAAACAGCCTCCAATCGCTCTGAAACGCTCATTTTTGACATAAGCCACTTTTCACCTTTAATGAATGAAATTCCAGGTAAAAACTCCTTTGCCATGAAGAAGATCCAAATTCATGCAGTTCAGGCTAGTAAACCTGGTTGAAAGACCTTTTTTCAGTGAAATGCAGCTTAGTGCAAAAACAGCCTCCTCTCGCTCTGAAACGCTCATTTTTCACATAAGCCACTTTTCAGCCTTAGGCGACTGTACAGTGCTAAAACAGCCTCCTATCGCTCTGAAACGCTCATTTTTGACATAACCCACTTTTCAGCCTTAATGAATTAAATTCCAGGTAAAAACTCCTTTGCCATGAAGAAGATCCAAATTCAACAAGTTCAGTCTAGTAAACCTGTTTGAAAGACCTTTTTTCAGTGAAATGCAGCTTAGTGCAAAAACAGGCTGCTCTCGCTCTGAAACGCTCGTTTTTCACATAAGCCACTTTTCAGCGCTAAAACAGCCTCCAATCGCTCTGAAACGCTCATTTTTGACATAAGCCACTTTTCAGCCTTAGGCGACTGTACAGTGCTAAAACAGCCTCCAATCGCTCTGAAACGCTCATTTTTGACATAAGCCACTTTTCACCTTTAATGAATGAAATTCCAGGTAAAAACTCCTTTGCCATGAAGAAGATCCAAATTCAACCAGTTCAGGCTAGTAAACCTGTTTGAAAGACCTTTTTTCAGTGAAATGCAGCTTAGTGCAAAAACAGGCTGCTCTCGCTCTGAAACGCTCATTTTTCACATAAGCCACTTTTCAGCCTTAGGCGACTGTACAGTGCGAAAACAGCCTCCAATCGCTCTGAAACGCTCATTTTTGACATAAGCCACTTTTCACCTTTAATGAATGAAATTCCAGGTAAAAACTCCTTTGCCATGAAGAAGATCCAAATTCAACCAGTTCAGGCTAGTAAACCTGTTTGAAAGACCTTTTTTCAGTGAAATGCAGCTTAGTGCAAAAACAGGCTGCTCTCGCTCTGAAACGCTCATTTTTCACATAAGCCACTTTTCAGCGCTAAAACAGCCTCCAATCGCTCTGAAACGCTCATTTTTGACATAAGCCACTTTTCAGCCTTAGGCGACTGTACAGTGCTAAAACAGCCTCCAATCGCTCTGAAACGCTCATTTTTGACATAAGCCACTTTTCACCTTTAATGAATGAAATTCCAGGTAAAACTCCTTTGCCATGAAGAAGATCCAAATTCAACCAGTTCAGGCTAGTAAACCTGTTTGAAAGACCTTTTTTCAGTGAAATGCAGCTTAGTGCAAAAACAGGCTGCTCTCGCTCTGAAACGCTCATTTTTCACAAAAGCCACTTTTCAGTGCTAAAACAGCCTCCTATCGCTCTGAAACGCTCATTTTTGACATAACCCACTTTTCAGCCTTAATGAATTAAATTCCAGGTAAAAACTCATTTGCCATGAAGAAGATCCAAATTCAACCAGTTCAGGCTAGTAAACCTGTTTGAAAGACCTTTTTTCAGTGAAATGCAGCTTAGTGCAAAAACAGGCTGCTCTCGCTCTGAAACGCTCATTTTTCACATAAGCCACTTTTCAGTGCTAAAACAGCCTCCAATCGCTCTGAAACGCTCATTTTTTACATAAGCCACTTTTCACCTTTAATGAATGAAATTCCAGGTAAAAACTCCTTTGCCATGAAGAAGATCCAAATTCATGCAGTTCAGGCTAGTAAACCTGGTTGAAAGACCTTTTTTCAGTGAAATGCAGCTTAGTGCAAAAACAGGCTGCTCTCGCTCTGAAACGCTCATTTTTCACATAAGCCACTTTTCAGCGCTAAAACAGCCTCCAATCGCTCTGAAACGCTCATTTTTGACATAAGCCACTTTTCACCTTTAATGAATGAAATTCCAGGTAAAAACTCCTTTGCCATGAAGAAGATCCAAATTCAACCAGTTCAGGCTAGTAAACCTGTTTGAAAGACCTTTTTTCAGTGAAATGCAGCTTAGTGCAAAAACAGGCTGCTCTCGCTCTGAAACGCTCATTTTTCACATAAGCCACTTTTCAGCCTTAGGCGACTGTACAGTGCTAAAACAGCCTCCAATCGCTCTGAAACGCTCATTTTTGACATAAGCCACTTTTCACCTTTAATGAATGAAATTCCAGGTAAAAACTCCTTTGCCATGAAGAAGATCCAAATTCATGCAGTTCAGGCTAGTAAACCTGGTTGAAAGACCTTTTTTCAGTGAAATGCAGCTTAGTGCAAAAACAGCCTCCTCTCGCTCTGACACGCTCATTTTTCACATAAGCCACTTTTCAGCCTTAGGCGACTGTACAGTGCTAAAACAGCCTCCTATCGCTCTGAAACGCTCATTTTTGACATAACCCACTTTTCAGCCTTAATGAATTAAATTCCAGGTAAAAACTCCTTTGCCATGAAGAAGATCCAAATTCAACAAGTTCAGGCTAGTAAACCTGTTTGAAAGACCTTTTTTCAGTGAAATGCAGCTTAGTGCAAAAACAGGCTGCTCTCGCTCTGAAACGCTCATTTTTCACATAAGCCACTTTTCAGTGCTAAAACAGCCTCCAATCGCTCTGAAACGCTCATTTTTGACATAAGCCACTTTTCACCTTTAATGAATGAAATTCCAGGTAAAAACTCCTTTGCCATGAAGAAGATCCAAATTCATGCCATTCAGGCTAGTAAACCTGGTTGAAAGACCTTTTTTCAGTGAAATGCAGCTTAGTGCAAAAACAGGCTGCTCTCGCTCTGAAACGCTCATTTTTCACATAAGCCACTTTTCAGCCTTAGGCGACTGTACAGTGCTAAAACAGCCTCCTCTCGCTCTGAAACGCTCATTTTTCACATAAGCCACTTTTCAGCCTTAGGCGACTGTACAGTGCTAAAACAGCCTCCAATCGCTCTGAAACGCTCATTTTTGACATAAGCCACTTTTCACCTTTAATGAATGAAATTCCAGGTAAAAACTCCTTTGCCATGAAGAAGATCCAAATTCATGCAGTTCAGGCTAGTAAACCTGGTTGAAAGACCTTTTTTCAGTGAAATGCAGCTTAGTGCAAAAACAGCCTCCTCTCGCTCTGAAACGCTCATTTTTCACATAAGCCACTTTTCAGCCTTAGGCGACTGTACAGTGCTAAAACAGCCTCCTATCGCTCTGAAACGCTCATTTTTGACATAACCCACTTTTCAGCCTTAATGAATTAAATTCCAGGTAAAAACTCCTTTGCCATGAAGAAGATCCAAATTCAACAAGTTCAGTCTAGTAAACCTGTTTGAAAGACCTTTTTTCAGTGAAATGCAGCTTAGTGCAAAAACAGGCTGCTCTCGCTCTGAAACGCTCGTTTTTCACATAAGCCACTTTTCAGCGCTAAAACAGCCTCCAATCGCTCTGAAACGCTCATTTTTGACATAAGCCACTTTTCAGCCTTAGGCGACTGTACAGTGCTAAAACAGCCTCCAATCGCTCTGAAACGCTCATTTTTGACATAAGCCACTTTTCACCTTTAATGAATGAAATTCCAGGTAAAAACTCCTTTGCCATGAAGAAGATCCAAATTCAACCAGTTCAGGCTAGTAAACCTGTTTGAAAGACCTTTTTTCAGTGAAATGCAGCTTAGTGCAAAAACAGGCTGCTCTCGCTCTGAAACGCTCATTTTTCACATAAGCCACTTTTCAGCCTTAGGCGACTGTACAGTGCGAAAACAGCCTCCAATCGCTCTGAAACGCTCATTTTTGACATAAGCCACTTTTCACCTTTAATGAATGAAATTCCAGGTAAAAACTCCTTTGCCATGAAGAAGATCCAAATTCAACCAGTTCAGGCTAGTAAACCTGTTTGAAAGACCTTTTTTCAGTGAAATGCAGCTTAGTGCAAAAACAGGCTGCTCTCGCTCTGAAACGCTCATTTTTCACATAAGCCACTTTTCAGCCTTAGGCGACTGTACAGTGCTAAAACAGCCTCCAATCGCTCTGAAACGCTCATTTTTGACATAAGCCACTTTTCACCTTTAATGAATGAAATTCCAGGTAAAAACTCCTTTGCCATGAAGAAGATCCAAATTCATGCAGTTCAGGCTAGTAAACCTGGTTGAAAGACCTTTTTTCAGTGAAATGCAGCTTAGTGCAAAAACAGCCTCCTCTCGCTCTGAAACGCTCATTTTTCACATAAGCCACTTTTCAGCCTTAGGCGACTGTACAGTGCTAAAACAGCCTCCTATCGCTCTGAAACGCTCATTTTTGACATAACCCACTTTTCAGCCTTAATGAATTAAATTCCAGGTAAAAACTCCTTTGCCATGAAGAAGATCCAAATTCAACAAGTTCAGTCTAGTAAACCTGTTTGAAAGACCTTTTTTCAGTGAAATGCAGCTTAGTGCAAAAACAGGCTGCTCTCGCTCTGAAACGCTCGTTTTTCACATAAGCCACTTTTCAGCGCTAAAACAGCCTCCAATCGCTCTGAAACGCTCATTTTTGACATAAGCCACTTTTCAGCCTTAGGCGACTTTACAGTGCTAAAACAGCCTCCAATCGCTCTGAAACGCTCATTTTTGACATAAGCCACTTTTCACCTTTAATGAATGAAATTCCAGGTAAAAACTCCTTTGCCATGAAGAAGATCCAAATTCAACCAGTTCAGGCTAGTAAACCTGTTTGAAAGACCTTTTTTCAGTGAAATGCAGCTTAGTGCAAAAACAGGCTGCTCTCGCTCTGAAACGCTCATTTTTCACATAAGCCACTTTTCAGCCTTAGGCGACTGTACAGTGCGAAAACAGCCTCCAATCGCTCTGAAACGCTCATTTTTGACATAAGCCACTTTTCACCTTTAATGAATGAAATTCCAGGTAAAAACTCCTTTGCCATGAAGAAGATCCAAATTCAACCAGTTCAGGCTAGTAAACCTGTTTGAAAGACCTTTTTTCAGTGAAATGCAGCTTAGTGCAAAAACAGGCTGCTCTCGCTCTGAAACGCTCATTTTTCACATAAGCCACTTTTCAGCGCTAAAACAGCCTCCAATCGCTCTGAAACGCTCATTTTTGACATAAGCCACTTTTCAGCCTTAGGCGACTGTACAGTGCTAAAACAGCCTCCAATCGCTCTGAAACGCTCATTTTTGACATAAGCCACTTTTCACCTTTAATGAATGAAATTCCAGGTAAAACTCCTTTGCCATGAAGAAGATCCAAATTCAACCAGTTCAGGCTAGTAAACCTGTTTGAAAGACCTTTTTTCAGTGAAATGCAGCTTAGTGCAAAAACAGGCTGCTCTCGCTCTGAAACGCTCATTTTTCACAAAAGCCACTTTTCAGTGCTAAAACAGCCTCCTATCGCTCTGAAACGCTCATTTTTGACATAACCCACTTTTCAGCCTTAATGAATTAAATTCCAGGTAAAAACTCATTTGCCATGAAGAAGATCCAAATTCAACCAGTTCAGGCTAGTAAACCTGTTTGAAAGACCTTTTTTCAGTGAAATGCAGCTTAGTGCAAAAACAGGCTGCTCTCGCTCTGAAACGCTCATTTTTCACATAACCCACTTTTCACCCTTAATGAATGAAATTCCAGGTAAAAACTCCTTTGCCATGAAGAAGATCCAAATTCATCCAGTTCAGGCTAGTAAACCTGGTTGAAAGACCTTTTTTCAGTGAAATGCAGCTTAGTGCAAAAACAGGCTGCTCTCGCTCTGAAACGCTCATTTTTCACATAAGCCACTTTTCAGCCTTAGGCGACTGTACAGTGCTAAAACAGCCTCCAATCGCTCTGAAACGCTCATTTTTGACATAAGCCACTTTTCACCTTTAATGAATGAAATTCCAGGTAAAAACTCCTTTGCCATGAAGAAGATCCAAATTCATGCAGTTCAGGCTAGTAAACCTGGTTGAAAGACCTTTTTTCAGTGAAATGCAGCTTAGTGCAAAAACAGGCTGCTCTCGCTCTGAAACGCTCATTTTTCACATAAGCCACTTTTCAGCCTTAGGCGACTGTACAGTGCTAAAACAGCCTCCAATCGCTCTGAAACGCTCATTTTTGACATAAGCCACTTTTCACCTTTAATGAATGAAATTCCAGGTAAAAACTCCTTTGCCATGAAGAAGATCCAAATTCATGCAGTTCAGGCTAGTAAACCTGGTTGAAAGACCTTTTTTCAGTGAAATGCAGCTTAGTGCAAAAACAGGCTGCTCTCGCTCTGAAACGCTCATTTTTCACATAAGCCACTTTTCAGCGCTAAAACAGCCTCCAATCGCTCTGAAACGCTCATTTTTGACATAAGCCACTTTTCACCTTTAATGAATGAAATTCCAGGTAAAAACTCCTTTGCCATGAAGAAGATCCAAATTCAACCAGTTCAGGCTAGTAAACCTGTTTGAAAGACCTTTTTTCAGTGAAATGCAGCTTAGTGCAAAAACAGGCTGCTCTCGCTCTGAAACGCTCATTTTTCACATAAGCCACTTTTCAGCGCTAAAACAGCCTCCAATCGCTCTGAAACGCTCATTTTTGACATAAGCCACTTTTCAGCCTTAGGCGACTGTACAGTGCTAAAACAGCCTCCAATCGCTCTGAAACGCTCATTTTTGACATAACCCACTTTTCAGCCTTAATGAATGAAATTCCAGGTAAAAACTCCTTTGCCATGAAGAAGATCCAAATTCAACAAGTTCAGGCTAGTAAACCTGTTTGAAAGACCTTTTTTCAGTGAAATGCAGCTTAGTGCAAAAACAGGCTGCTCTCGCTCTGAAACGCTCATTTTTCACATAAGCCACTTTTCAGTGCTAAAACAGCCTCCAATCGCTCTGAAACGCTCATTTTTTACATAAGCCACTTTTCACCTTTAATGAATGAAATTCCAGGTAAAAACTCCTTTGCCATGAAGAAGATCCAAATTCATGCAGTTCAGGCTAGTAAACCTGGTTGAAAGACCTTTTTTCAGTGAAATGCAGCTTAGTGCAAAAACAGGCTGCTCTCGCTCTGAAACGCTCATTTTTCACATAAGCCACTTTTCAGCGCTAAAACAGCCTCCAATCGCTCTGAAACGCTCATTTTTGACATAAGCCACTTTTCACCTTTAATGAATGAAATTCCAGGTAAAAACTCCTTTGCCATGAAGAAGATCCAAATTCATGCAGTTCAGGCTAGTAAACCTGGTTGAAAGACCTTTTTTCAGTGAAATGCAGCTTAGTGCAAAAACAGCCTCCTCTCGCTCTGAAACGCTCATTTTTCACATAAGCCACTTTTCAGCCTTAGGCGACTGTACAGTGCTAAAACAGCCTCCTATCGCTCTGAAACGCTCATTTTTGACATAACCCACTTTTCAGCCTTAATGAATTAAATTCCAGGTAAAAACTCCTTTGCCATGAAGAAGATCCAAATTCAACAAGTTCAGGCTAGTAAACCTGTTTGAAAGACCTTTTTTCAGTGAAATGCAGCTTAGTGCAAAAACAGGCTGCTCTCGCTCTGAAACGCTCATTTTTCACATAAGCCACTTTTCAGTGCTAAAACAGCCTCCAATCGCTCTGAAACGCTCATTTTTGACATAAGCCACTTTTCACCTTTAATGAATGAAATTCCAGGTAAAAACTCCTTTGCCATGAAGAAGATCCAAATTCATGCCATTCAGGCTAGTAAACCTGGTTGAAAGACCTTTTTTCAGTGAAATGCAGCTTAGTGCAAAAACAGGCTGCTCTCGCTCTGAAACGCTCATTTTTCACATAAGCCACTTTTCAGCCTTAGGCGACTGTACAGTGCTAAAACAGCCTCCTCTCGCTCTGAAACGCTCATTTTTCACATAAGCCACTTTTCAGCCTTAGGCGACTGTACAGTGCTAAAACAGCCTCCAATCGCTCTGAAACGCTCATTTTTGACATAAGCCACTTTTCACCTTTAATGAATGAAATTCCAGGTAAAAACTCCTTTGCCATGAAGAAGATCCAAATTCAACAAGTTCAGTCTAGTAAACCTGTTTGAAAGACCTTTTTTCAGTGAAATGCAGCTTAGTGCAAAAACAGCCTCCTCTCGCTCTGAAACGCTCGTTTTTCACATAAGCCACTTTTCAGCGCTAAAACAGCCTCCAATCGCTCTGAAACGCTCATTTTTGACATAAGCCACTTTTCAGCCTTAGGCGACTGTACAGTGCTAAAACAGCCTCCAATCGCTCTGAAACGCTCATTTTTGACATAAGCCACTTTTCACCTTTAATGAATGAAATTCCAGGTAAAAACTCCTTTGCCATGAAGAAGATCCAAATTCAACCAGTTCAGGCTAGTAAACCTGTTTGAAAGACCTTTTTTCAGTGAAATGCAGCTTAGTGCAAAAACAGGCTGCTCTCGCTCTGAAACGCTCATTTTTCACATAAGCCACTTTTCAGCCTTAGGCGACTGTACAGTGCGAAAACAGCCTCCAATCGCTCTGAAACGCTCATTTTTGACATAAGCCACTTTTCACCTTTAATGAATGAAATTCCAGGTAAAAACTCCTTTGCCATGAAGAAGATCCAAATTCAACCAGTTCAGGCTAGTAAACCTGTTTGAAAGACCTTTTTTCAGTGAAATGCAGCTTAGTGCAAAAACAGGCTGCTCTCGCTCTGAAACGCTCATTTTTCACATAAGCCACTTTTCAGCCTTAGGCGACTGTACAGTGCGAAAACAGCCTCCAATCGCTCTGAAACGCTCATTTTTGACATAAGCCACTTTTCACCTTTAATGAATGGAATTCCAGGTAAAAACTCCTTTGCCATGAAGAAGATCCAAATTCAACCAGTTCAGGCTAGTAAACCTGTTTGAAAGACCTTTTTTCAGTGAAATGCAGCTTAGTGCAAAAACAGGCTGCTCTCGCTCTGAAACGCTCATTTTTCACATAAGCCACTTTTCAGCGCTAAAACAGCCTCCAATCGCTCTGAAACGCTCATTTTTGACATAAGCCACTTTTCAGCCTTAGGCGACTGTACAGTGCTAAAACAGCCTCCAATCGCTCTGAAACGCTCATTTTTGACATAAGCCACTTTTCACCTTTAATGAATTAAATTCCAGGTAAAAACTCCTTTGCCATGAAGAAGATCCAAATTCAACAAGTTCAGGCTAGTAAACCTGTTTGAAAGACCTTTTTTCAGTGAAATGCAGCTTAGTGCAAAAACAGGCTGCTCTCGCTCTGAAACGCTCATTTTTCACATAAGCCACTTTTCAGTGCTAAAACAGCCTCCAATCGCTCTGAAACGCTCATTTTTGACATAAGCCACTTTTCACCTTTAATGAATGAAATTCCAGGTAAAAACTCCTTTGCCATGAAGAAGATCCAAATTCAACCAGTTCAGGCTAGTAAACCTGGTTGAAAGACCTTTTTTCAGTGAAATGCAGCTTAGTGCAAAAACAGGCTGCTCTCGCTCTGAAACGCTCATTTTTCACATAAGCCACTTTTCAGCCTTAGGCGACTGTACAGTGCTAAAACAGCCTCCAATCGCTCTGAAACGCTCATTTTTGACATAAGCCACTTTTCACCTTTAATGAATGAAATTCCAGGTAAAAACTCCTTTGCCATGAAGAAGATCCAAATTCATGCAGTTCAGGCTAGTAAACCTGGTTGAAAGACCTTTTTTCAGTGAAATGCAGCTTAGTGCAAAAACAGCCTCCTCTCGCTCTGAAACGCTCATTTTTCACATAAGCCACTTTTCAGCGCTAAAACAGCCTCCAATCGCTCTGAAACGCTCATTTTTGACATAAGCCACTTTTCACCTTTAATGAATGAAATTCCAGGTAAAAACTCCTTTGCCATGAAGAAGATCCAAATTCATGCAGTTCAGGCTAGTAAACCTGGTTGAAAGACCTTTTTTCAGTGAAATGCAGCTTAGTGCAAAAACAGGCTGCTCTCGCTCTGAAACGCTCATTTTTCACATAAGCCACTTTTCAGCCTTAGGCGACTGTACAGTGCTAAAACAGCCTCCAATCGCTCTGAAACGCTCATTTTTGACATAAGCCACTTTTCACCTTTAATGAATGAAATTCCAGGTAAAAACTCCTTTGCCATGAAGAAGATCCAAATTCATGCAGTTCAGGCTAGTAAACCTGGTTGAAAGACCTTTTTTCAGTGAAATGCAGCTTAGTGCAAAAACAGGCTGCTCTCGCTCTGAAACGCTCATTTTTCACATAAGCCACTTTTCAGCGCTAAAACAGCCTCCAATCGCTCTGAAACGCTCATTTTTGACATAAGCCACTTTTCACCTTTAATGAATGAAATTCCAGGTAAAAACTCCTTTGCCATGAAGAAGATCCAAATTCAACCAGTTCAGGCTAGTAAACCTGTTTGAAAGACCTTTTTTCAGTGAAATGCAGCTTAGTGCAAAAACAGGCTGCTCTCGCTCTGAAACGCTCATTTTTCACATAAGCCACTTTTCAGCGCTAAAACAGCCTCCAATCGCTCTGAAACGCTCATTTTTGACATAAGCCACTTTTCAGCCTTAGGCGACTGTACAGTGCTAAAACAGCCTCCAATCGCTCTGAAACGCTCATTTTTGACATAACCCACTTTTCAGCCTTAATGAATGAAATTCCAGGTAAAAACTCCTTTGCCATGAAGAAGATCCAAATTCAACAAGTTCAGGCTAGTAAACCTGTTTGAAAGACCTTTTTTCAGTGAAATGCAGCTTAGTGCAAAAACAGGCTGCTCTCGCTCTGAAACGCTCATTTTTCACATAAGCCACTTTTCAGTGCTAAAACAGCCTCCAATCGCTCTGAAACGCTCATTTTTTACATAAGCCACTTTTCACCTTTAATGAATGAAATTCCAGGTAAAAACTCCTTTGCCATGAAGAAGATCCAAATTCATGCAGTTCAGGCTAGTAAACCTGGTTGAAAGACCTTTTTTCAGTGAAATGCAGCTTAGTGCAAAAACAGGCTGCTCTCGCTCTGAAACGCTCATTTTTCACATAAGCCACTTTTCAGCGCTAAAACAGCCTCCAATCGCTCTGAAACGCTCATTTTTGACATAAGCCACTTTTCACCTTTAATGAATGAAATTCCAGGTAAAAACTCCTTTGCCATGAAGAAGATCCAAATTCATGCAGTTCAGGCTAGTAAACCTGGTTGAAAGACCTTTTTTCAGTGAAATGCAGCTTAGTGCAAAAACAGGCTGCTCTCGCTCTGAAACGCTCATTTTTCACATAAGCCACTCTTCAGCCTTAGGCGACTGTACAGTGCTAAAACAGCCTCCTCTCGCTCTGAAACGCTCATTTTTCACATAAGCCACTTTTCAGCGCTAAAACAGCCTCCAATCGCTCTGAAACGCTCATTTTTGACATAAGCCACTTTTCAGCCTTATAGGCGACTGTACAGTGCTAAAACAGCCTCCAATCGCTCTGAAACGCTCATTTTTGACATAAGCCACTTTTCACCTTTAATGAATGAAATTCCAGGTAAAAACTCCTTTGCCATGAAGAAGATCCAAATTCATGCAGTTCAGGCTAGTAAACCTGGTTGAAAGACCTTTTTTCAGTGAAATGCAGCTTAGTGCAAAAACAGGCTGCTCTCGCTCTGAAACGCTCATTTTTCACATAAGCCACTTTTCAGCGCTAAAACAGCCTCCAATCGCTCTGAAACGCTCATTTTTGACATAAGCCACTTTTCACCTTTAATGAATGAAATTCCAGGTAAAAACTCCTTTGCCATGAAGAAGATCCAAATTCAACCAGTTCAGGCTAGTAAACCTGTTTGAAAGACCTTTTTTCAGTGAAATGCAGCTTAGTGCAAAAACAGGCTGCTCTCGCTCTGAAACGCTCATTTTTCACATAAGCCACTTTTCAGCGCTAAAACAGCCTCCAATCGCTCTGAAACGCTCATTTTTGACATAAGCCACTTTTCAGCCTTAGGCGACTGTACAGTGCTAAAACAGCCTCCAATCGCTCTGAAACGCTCATTTTTGACATAACCCACTTTTCAGCCTTAATGAATGAAATTCCAGGTAAAAACTCCTTTGCCATGAAGAAGATCCAAATTCAACAAGTTCAGGCTAGTAAACCTGTTTGAAAGACCTTTTTTCAGTGAAATGCAGCTTAGTGCAAAAACAGGCTGCTCTCGCTCTGAAACGCTCATTTTTCACATAAGCCACTTTTCAGTGCTAAAACAGCCTCCAATCGCTCTGAAACGCTCATTTTTTACATAAGCCACTTTTCACCTTTAATGAATGAAATTCCAGGTAAAAACTCCTTTGCCATGAAGAAGATCCAAATTCATGCAGTTCAGGCTAGTAAACCTGGTTGAAAGACCTTTTTTCAGTGAAATGCAGCTTAGTGCAAAAACAGGCTGCTCTCGCTCTGAAACGCTCATTTTTCACATAAGCCACTTTTCAGCGCTAAAACAGCCTCCAATCGCTCTGAAACGCTCATTTTTGACATAAGCCACTTTTCACCTTTAATGAATGAAATTCCAGGTAAAAACTCCTTTGCCATGAAGAAGATCCAAATTCAACCAGTTCAGGCTAGTAAACCTGTTTGAAAGACCTTTTTTCAGTGAAATGCAGCTTAGTGCAAAAACAGGCTGCTCTCGCTCTGAAACGCTCATTTTTCACATAAGCCACTTTTCAGCCTTAGGCGACTGTACAGTGCTAAAACAGCCTCCAATCGCTCTGAAACGCTCATTTTTGACATAAGCCACTTTTCACCTTTAATGAATGAAATTCCAGGTAAAAACTCCTTTGCCATGAAGAAGATCCAAATTCATGCAGTTCAGGCTAGTAAACCTGGTTGAAAGACCTTTTTTCAGTGAAATGCAGCTTAGTGCAAAAACAGCCTCCTCTCGCTCTGAAACGCTCATTTTTCACATAAGCCACTTTTCAGCCTTAGGCGACTGTACAGTGCTAAAACAGCCTCCTATCGCTCTGAAACGCTCATTTTTGACATAACCCACTTTTCAGCCTTAATGAATTAAATTCCAGGTAAAAACTCCTTTGCCATGAAGAAGATCCAAATTCAACAAGTTCAGGCTAGTAAACCTGTTTGAAAGACCTTTTTTCAGTGAAATGCAGCTTAGTGCAAAAACAGGCTGCTCTCGCTCTGAAACGCTCATTTTTCACATAAGCCACTTTTCAGTGCTAAAACAGCCTCCAATCGCTCTGAAACGCTCATTTTTGACATAAGCCACTTTTCACCTTTAATGAATGAAATTCCAGGTAAAAACTCCTTTGCCATGAAGAAGATCCAAATTCATGCCATTCAGGCTAGTAAACCTGGTTGAAAGACCTTTTTTCAGTGAAATGCAGCTTAGTGCAAAAACAGGCTGCTCTCGCTCTGAAACGCTCATTTTTCACATAAGCCACTTTTCAGCCTTAGGCGACTGTACAGTGCTAAAACAGCCTCCTCTCGCTCCGAAACGCTCATTTTTCACATAAGCCACTTTTCAGCCTTAGGCGACTGTACAGTGCTAAAACAGCCTCCAATCGCTCTGAAACGCTCATTTTTGACATAAGCCACTTTTCACCTTTAATGAATGAAATTCCAGGTAAAAACTCCTTTGCCATGAAGAAGATCCAAATTCATGCAGTTCAGGCTAGTAAACCTGGTTGAAAGACCTTTTTTCAGTGAAATGCAGCTTAGTGCAAAAACAGGCTGCTCTCGCTCTGAAACGCTCATTTTTCACATAAGCCACTCTTCAGCCTTAGGCGACTGTACAGTGCTAAAACAGCCTCCTCTCGCTCTGAAACGCTCATTTTTCACATAAGCCACTTTTCAGCGCTAAAACAGCCTCCAATCGCTCTGAAACGCTCATTTTTGACATAAGCCACTTTTCAGCCTTATAGGCGACTGTACAGTGCAAAAACAGCCTCCTCTCGCTCTGAAACGCTCATTTTTGACATAACCCACTTTTCAGCCTTAATGAATGAAATTCCAGGTAAAAACTCCTTTGCCATGAAGAAGATCCAAATTCAACAAGTTCAGGCTAGTAAACCTGTTTGAAAGACCTTTTTTCAGTGAAATGCAGCTTAGTGCAAAAACAGGCTGCTCTCGCTCTGAAACGCTCATTTTTCACATAAGCCACTTTTCAGTGCTAAAACAGCCTCCAATCGCTCTGAAACGCTCATTTTTGACATAAGCCACTTTTCACCTTTAATGAATGAAATTCCAGGTAAAAACTCCTTTGCCATGAAGAAGATCCAAATTCATGCAGTTCAGGCTAGTAAACCTGGTTGAAAGACCTTTTTTCAGTGAAATGCAGCTTAGTGCAAAAACAGGCTGCTCTCGCTCTGAAACGCTCATTTTTCACATAAGCCACTTTTCAGCCTTAGGCGACTGTACAGTGCTAAAACAGCCTCCAATCGCTCTGAAACGCTCATTTTTGACATAAGCCACTTTTCACCTTTAATGAATGAAATTCCAGGTAAAAACTCCTTTGCCATGAAGAAGATCCAAATTCAACCAGTTCAGGCTAGTAAACCTGTTTGAAAGACCTTTTTTCAGTGAAATGCAGCTTAGTGCAAAAACAGGCTGCTCTCGCTCTGAAACGCTCATTTTTCACATAAGCCACTTTTCAGCGCTAAAACAGCCTCCAATCGCTCTGAAACGCTCATTTTTGACATAAGCCACTTTTCAGCCTTAGGCGACTGTACAGTGCTAAAACAGCCTCCAATCGCTCTGAAACGCTCATTTTTGACATAACCCACTTTTCAGCCTTAATGAATGAAATTCCAGGTAAAAACTCCTTTGCCATGAAGAAGATCCAAATTCAACAAGTTCAGGCTAGTAAACCTGTTTGAAAGACCTTTTTTCAGTGAAATGCAGCTTAGTGCAAAAACAGGCTGCTCTCGCTCTGAAACGCTCATTTTTCACATAAGCCACTTTTCAGTGCTAAAACAGCCTCCAATCGCTCTGAAACGCTCATTTTTGACATAAGCCACTTTTCACCTTTAATGAATGAAATTCCAGGTAAAAACTCCTTTGCCATGAAGAAGATCCAAATTCATGCAGTTCAGGCTAGTAAACCTGGTTGAAAGACCTTTTTTCAGTGAAATGCAGCTTAGTGCAAAAACAGGCTGCTCTCGCTCTGAAACGCTCATTTTTCACATAAGCCACTTTTCAGCGCTAAAACAGCCTCCAATCGCTCTGAAACGCTCATTTTTGACATAAGCCACTTTTCACCTTTAATGAATGAAATTCCAGGTAAAAACTCCTTTGCCATGAAGAAGATCCAAATTCATGCAGTTCAGGCTAGTAAACCTGGTTGAAAGACCTTTTTTCAGTGAAATGCAGCTTAGTGCAAAAACAGGCTGCTCTCGCTCTGAAACGCTCATTTTTCACATAAGCCACTCTTCAGCCTTAGGCGACTGTACAGTGCTAAAACAGCCTCCTCTCGCTCTGAAACGCTCATTTTTCACATAAGCCACTTTTCAGCGCTAAAACAGCCTCCAATCGCTCTGAAACGCTCATTTTTGACATAAGCCACTTTTCAGCCTTATAGGCGACTGTACAGTGCAAAAACAGCCTCCTCTCGCTCTGAAACGCTCATTTTTGACATAACCCACTTTTCAGCCTTAATGAATGAAATTCCAGGTAAAAACTCCTTTGCCATGAAGAAGATCCAAATTCAACAAGTTCAGGCTAGTAAACCTGTTTGAAAGACCTTTTTTCAGTGAAATGCAGCTTAGTGCAAAAACAGGCTGCTCTCGCTCTGAAACGCTCATTTTTCACATAAGCCACTTTTCAGTGCTAAAACAGCCTCCAATCGCTCTGAAACGCTCATTTTTGACATAAGCCACTTTTCACCTTTAATGAATGAAATTCCAGGTAAAAACTCCTTTGCCATGAAGAAGATCCAAATTCATGCAGTTCAGGCTAGTAAACCTGGTTGAAAGACCTTTTTTCAGTGAAATGCAGCTTAGTGCAAAAACAGGCTGCTCTCGCTCTGAAACGCTCATTTTTCACATAAGCCACTTTTCAGCCTTAGGCGACTGTACAGTGCTAAAACAGCCTCCAATCGCTCTGAAACGCTCATTTTTGACATAAGCCACTTTTCACCTTTAATGAATGAAATTCCAGGTAAAAACTCCTTTGCCATGAAGAAGATCCAAATTCATGCAGTTCAGGCTAGTAAACCTGGTTGAAAGACCTTTTTTCAGTGAAATGCAGCTTAGTGCAAAAACAGGCTGCTCTCGCTCTGAAACGCTCATTTTTCACATAAGCCACTTTTCAGCGCTAAAACAGCCTCCAATCGCTCTGAAACGCTCATTTTTGACATAAGCCACTTTTCACCTTTAATGAATGAAATTCCAGGTAAAAACTCCTTTGCCATGAAGAAGATCCAAATTCAACCAGTTCAGGCTAGTAAACCTGTTTGAAAGACCTTTTTTCAGTGAAATGCAGCTTAGTGCAAAAACAGGCTGCTCTCGCTCTGAAACGCTCATTTTTCACATAAGCCACTTTTCAGCGCTAAAACAGCCTCCAATCGCTCTGAAACGCTCATTTTTGACATAAGCCACTTTTCAGCCTTAGGCGACTGTACAGTGCTAAAACAGCCTCCAATCGCTCTGAAACGCTCATTTTTGACATAACCCACTTTTCAGCCTTAATGAATGAAATTCCAGGTAAAAACTCCTTTGCCATGAAGAAGATCCAAATTCAACAAGTTCAGGCTAGTAAACCTGTTTGAAAGACCTTTTTTCAGTGAAATGCAGCTTAGTGCAAAAACAGGCTGCTCTCGCTCTGAAACGCTCATTTTTCACATAAGCCACTTTTCAGTGCTAAAACAGCCTCCAATCGCTCTGAAACGCTCATTTTTTACATAAGCCACTTTTCACCTTTAATGAATGAAATTCCAGGTAAAAACTCCTTTGCCATGAAGAAGATCCAAATTCATGCAGTTCAGGCTAGTAAACCTGGTTGAAAGACCTTTTTTCAGTGAAATGCAGCTTAGTGCAAAAACAGGCTGCTCTCGCTCTGAAACGCTCATTTTTCACATAAGCCACTTTTCAGCGCTAAAACAGCCTCCAATCGCTCTGAAACGCTCATTTTTGACATAAGCCACTTTTCACCTTTAATGAATGAAATTCCAGGTAAAAACTCCTTTGCCATGAAGAAGATCCAAATTCAACCAGTTCAGGCTAGTAAACCTGGTTGAAAGACCTTTTTTCAGTGAAATGCAGCTTAGTGCAAAAACAGCCTCCTCTCGCTCTGAAACGCTCATTTTTCACATAAGCCACTTTTCAGCCTTAGGCGACTGTACAGTGCTAAAACAGCCTCCTATCGCTCTGAAACGCTCATTTTTGACATAACCCACTTTTCAGCCTTAATGAATTAAATTCCAGGTAAAAACTCCTTTGCCATGAAGAAGATCCAAATTCAACAAGTTCAGGCTAGTAAACCTGTTTGAAAGACCTTTTTTCAGTGAAATGCAGCTTAGTGCAAAAACAGGCTGCTCTCGCTCTGAAACGCTCATTTTTCACATAAGCCACTTTTCAGTGCTAAAACAGCCTCCAATCGCTCTGAAACGCTCATTTTTGACATAAGCCACTTTTCACCTTTAATGAATGAAATTCCAGGTAAAAACTCCTTTGCCATGAAGAAGATCCAAATTCATGCCATTCAGGCTAGTAAACCTGGTTGAAAGACCTTTTTTCAGTGAAATGCAGCTTAGTGCAAAAACAGGCTGCTCTCGCTCTGAAACGCTCATTTTTCACATAAGCCACTTTTCAGCCTTAGGCGACTGTACAGTGCTAAAACAGCCTCCTCTCGCTCTGAAACGCTCATTTTTCACATAAGCCACTTTTCAGCCTTAGGCGACTGTACAGTGCTAAAACAGCCTCCAATCGCTCTGAAACGCTCATTTTTGACATAAGCCACTTTTCACCTTTAATGAATGAAATTCCAGGTAAAAACTCCTTTGCCATGAAGAAGATCCAAATTCATGCAGTTCAGGCTAGTAAACCTGGTTGAAAGACCTTTTTTCAGTGAAATGCAGCTTAGTGCAAAAACAGCCTCCTCTCGCTCTGAAACGCTCATTTTTCACATAAGCCACTTTTCAGCCTTAGGCGACTGTACAGTGCTAAAACAGCCTCCTATCGCTCTGAAACGCTCATTTTTGACATAACCCACTTTTCAGCCTTAATGAATTAAATTCCAGGTAAAAACTCCTTTGCCATGAAGAAGATCCAAATTCAACAAGTTCAGTCTAGTAAACCTGTTTGAAAGACCTTTTTTCAGTGAAATGCAGCTTAGTGCAAAAACAGGCTGCTCTCGCTCTGAAACGCTCGTTTTTCACATAAGCCACTTTTCAGCGCTAAAACAGCCTCCAATCGCTCTGAAACGCTCATTTTTGACATAAGCCACTTTTCACCTTTAATGAATGAAATTCCAGGTAAAAACTCCTTTGCCATGAAGAAGATCCAAATTCAACCAGTTCAGGCTAGTAAACCTGTTTGAAAGACCTTTTTTCAGTGAAATGCAGCTTAGTGCAAAAACAGGCTGCTCTCGCTCTGAAACGCTCATTTTTCACATAAGCCACTTTTCAGCCTTAGGCGACTGTACAGTGCGAAAACAGCCTCCAATCGCTCTGAAACGCTCATTTTTGACATAAGCCACTTTTCACCTTTAATGAATGAAATTCCAGGTAAAAACTCCTTTGCCATGAAGAAGATCCAAATTCAACCAGTTCAGGCTAGTAAACCTGTTTGAAAGACCTTTTTTCAGTGAAATGCAGCTTAGTGCAAAAACAGGCTGCTCTCGCTCTGAAACGCTCATTTTTCACATAAGCCACTTTTCAGCGCTAAAACAGCCTCCAATCGCTCTGAAACGCTCATTTTTGACATAAGCCACTTTTCAGCCTTAGGCGACTGTACAGTGCTAAAACAGCCTCCAATCGCTCTGAAACGCTCATTTTTGACATAAGCCACTTTTCACCTTTAATGAATTAAATTCCAGGTAAAAACTCCTTTGCCATGAAGAAGATCCAAATTCAACAAGTTCAGGCTAGTAAACCTGTTTGAAAGACCTTTTTTCAGTGAAATGCAGCTTAGTGCAAAAACAGGCTGCTCTCGCTCTGAAACGCTCATTTTTCACATAAGCCACTTTTCAGTGCTAAAACAGCCTCCAATCGCTCTGAAACGCTCATTTTTGACATAAGCCACTTTTCACCTTTAATGAATGAAATTCCAGGTAAAAACTCCTTTGCCATGAAGAAGATCCAAATTCATGCCATTCAGGCTAGTAAACCTGGTTGAAAGACCTTTTTTCAGTGAAATGCAGCTTAGTGCAAAAACAGGCTGCTCTCGCTCTGAAACGCTCATTTTTCACATAAGCCACTTTTCAGCCTTAGGCGACTGTACAGTGCTAAAACAGCCTCCAATCGCTCTGAAACGCTCATTTTTGACATAAGCCACTTTTCACCTTTAATGAATGAAATTCCAGGTAAAAACTCCTTTGCCATGAAGAAGATCCAAATTCATGCAGTTCAGGCTAGTAAACCTGGTTGAAAGACCTTTTTTCAGTGAAATGCAGCTTAGTGCAAAAACAGGCTGCTCTCGCTCTGAAACGCTCGTTTTTCACATAAGCCACTTTTCAGCGCTAAAACAGCCTCCAATCGCTCTGAAACGCTCATTTTTGACATAAGCCACTTTTCAGCCTTAGGCGACTGTACAGTGCTAAAACAGCCTCCAATCGCTCTGAAACGCTCATTTTTGACATAAGCCACTTTTCACCTTTAATGAATGAAATTCCAGGTAAAAACTCCTTTGCCATGAAGAAGATCCAAATTCAACCAGTTCAGGCTAGTAAACCTGGTTGAAAGACCTTTTTTCAGTGAAATGCAGCTTAGTGCAAAAACAGGCTGCTCTCGCTCTGAAACGCTCATTTTTCACATAAGCCACTTTTCAGCCTTAGGCGACTGTACAGTGCGAAAACAGCCTCCAATCGCTCTGAAACGCTCATTTTTGACATAAGCCACTTTTCACCTTTAATGAATGAAATTCCAGGTAAAAACTCCTTTGCCATGAAGAAGATCCAAATTCAACCAGTTCAGGCTAGTAAACCTGTTTGAAAGACCTTTTTTCAGTGAAATGCAGCTTAGTGCAAAAACAGGCTGCTCTCGCTCTGAAACGCTCATTTTTCACATAAGCCACTTTTCAGCGCTAAAACAGCCTCCAATCGCTCTGAAACGCTCATTTTTGACATAAGCCACTTTTCAGCCTTAGGCGACTGTACAGTGCTAAAACAGCCTCCAATCGCTCTGAAACGCTCATTTTTGACATAAGCCACTTTTCACCTTTAATGAATGAAATTCCAGGTAAAACTCCTTTGCCATGAAGAAGATCCAAATTCAACCAGTTCAGGCTAGTAAACCTGTTTGAAAGACCTTTTTTCAGTGAAATGCAGCTTAGTGCAAAAACAGGCTGCTCTCGCTCTGAAACGCTCATTTTTCACAAAAGCCACTTTTCAGTGCTAAAACAGCCTCCTATCGCTCTGAAACGCTCATTTTTGACATAACCCACTTTTCAGCCTTAATGAATTAAATTCCAGGTAAAAACTCATTTGCCATGAAGAAGATCCAAATTCAACCAGTTCAGGCTAGTAAACCTGTTTGAAAGACCTTTTTTCAGTGAAATGCAGCTTAGTGCAAAAACAGGCTGCTCTCGCTCTGAAACGCTCATTTTTCACATAACCCACTTTTCACCCTT
Organism: Pagrus pagrus; assembly: GCF_965226575.1. Lineage (NCBI taxonomy): Eukaryota > Metazoa > Chordata > Actinopteri > Spariformes > Sparidae > Pagrus > Pagrus pagrus. The sequence goes on along the minus strand of NW_028175291.1, from coordinate 25,854 downwards.
AATGAATGAAATTCCAGGTAAAAACTCCTTTGCCATGAAGAAGATCCAAATTCATCCAGTTCAGGCTAGTAAACCTGTTTGAAAGACCTTTTTTCAGTGAAATGCAGCTTAGTGCAAAAACAGGCTGCTCTCGCTCTGAAACGCTCATTTTTCACATAACCCACTTTTCACCCTTAATGAATGAAATTCCAGGTAAAAACTCCTTTGCCATGAAGAAGATCCAAATTCATCCAGTTCAGGCTAGTAAACCTGGTTGAAAGACCTTTTTTCAGTGAAATGCAGCTTAGTGCAAAAACAGGCTGCTCTCGCTCTGAAACGCTCATTTTTCACATAAGCCACTTTTCAGCCTTAGGCGACTGTACAGTGCTAAAACAGCCTCCAATCGCTCTGAAACGCTCATTTTTGACATAAGCCACTTTTCACCTTTAATGAATGAAATTCCAGGTAAAAACTCCTTTGCCATGAAGAAGATCCAAATTCATGCAGTTCAGGCTAGTAAACCTGGTTGAAAGACCTTTTTTCAGTGAAATGCAGCTTAGTGCAAAAACAGGCTGCTCTCGCTCTGAAACGCTCATTTTTCACATAAGCCACTTTTCAGCGCTAAAACAGCCTCCAATCGCTCTGAAACGCTCATTTTTGACATAAGCCACTTTTCACCTTTAATGAATGAAATTCCAGGTAAAAACTCCTTTGCCATGAAGAAGATCCAAATTCAACCAGTTCAGGCTAGTAAACCTGTTTGAAAGACCTTTTTTCAGTGAAATGCAGCTTAGTGCAAAAACAGGCTGCTCTCGCTCTGAAACGCTCATTTTTCACATAAGCCACTTTTCAGCGCTAAAACAGCCTCCAATCGCTCTGAAACGCTCATTTTTGACATAAGCCACTTTTCAGCCTTAGGCGACTGTACAGTGCTAAAACAGCCTCCAATCGCTCTGAAACGCTCATTTTTGACATAACCCACTTTTCAGCCTTAATGAATGAAATTCCAGGTAAAAACTCCTTTGCCATGAAGAAGATCCAAATTCAACAAGTTCAGGCTAGTAAACCTGTTTGAAAGACCTTTTTTCAGTGAAATGCAGCTTAGTGCAAAAACAGGCTGCTCTCGCTCTGAAACGCTCATTTTTCACATAAGCCACTTTTCAGTGCTAAAACAGCCTCCAATCGCTCTGAAACGCTCATTTTTTACATAAGCCACTTTTCACCTTTAATGAATGAAATTCCAGGTAAAAACTCCTTTGCCATGAAGAAGATCCAAATTCATGCAGTTCAGGCTAGTAAACCTGGTTGAAAGACCTTTTTTCAGTGAAATGCAGCTTAGTGCAAAAACAGGCTGCTCTCGCTCTGAAACGCTCATTTTTCACATAAGCCACTTTTCAGCGCTAAAACAGCCTCCAATCGCTCTGAAACGCTCATTTTTGACATAAGCCACTTTTCACCTTTAATGAATGAAATTCCAGGTAAAAACTCCTTTGCCATGAAGAAGATCCAAATTCATGCAGTTCAGGCTAGTAAACCTGGTTGAAAGACCTTTTTTCAGTGAAATGCAGCTTAGTGCAAAAACAGGCTGCTCTCGCTCTGAAACGCTCATTTTTCACATAAGCCACTCTTCAGCCTTAGGCGACTGTACAGTGCTAAAACAGCCTCCTCTCGCTCTGAAACGCTCATTTTTCACATAAGCCACTTTTCAGCGCTAAAACAGCCTCCAATCGCTCTGAAACGCTCATTTTTGACATAAGCCACTTTTCAGCCTTATAGGCGACTGTACAGTGCAAAAACAGCCTCCTCTCGCTCTGAAACGCTCATTTTTGACATAACCCACTTTTCAGCCTTAATGAATGAAATTCCAGGTAAAAACTCCTTTGCCATGAAGAAGATCCAAATTCAACAAGTTCAGGCTAGTAAACCTGTTTGAAAGACCTTTTTTCAGTGAAATGCAGCTTAGTGCAAAAACAGGCTGCTCTCGCTCTGAAACGCTCATTTTTCACATAAGCCACTTTTCAGTGCTAAAACAGCCTCCAATCGCTCTGAAACGCTCATTTTTGACATAAGCCACTTTTCACCTTTAATGAATGAAATTCCAGGTAAAAACTCCTTTGCCATGAAGAAGATCCAAATTCATGCAGTTCAGGCTAGTAAACCTGGTTGAAAGACCTTTTTTCAGTGAAATGCAGCTTAGTGCAAAAACAGGCTGCTCTCGCTCTGAAACGCTCATTTTTCACATAAGCCACTTTTCAGCCTTAGGCGACTGTACAGTGCTAAAACAGCCTCCAATCGCTCTGAAACGCTCATTTTTGACATAAGCCACTTTTCACCTTTAATGAATGAAATTCCAGGTAAAAACTCCTTTGCCATGAAGAAGATCCAAATTCATGCAGTTCAGGCTAGTAAACCTGGTTGAAAGACCTTTTTTCAGTGAAATGCAGCTTAGTGCAAAAACAGGCTGCTCTCGCTCTGAAACGCTCATTTTTCACATAAGCCACTTTTCAGCGCTAAAACAGCCTCCAATCGCTCTGAAACGCTCATTTTTGACATAAGCCACTTTTCACCTTTAATGAATGAAATTCCAGGTAAAAACTCCTTTGCCATGAAGAAGATCCAAATTCAACCAGTTCAGGCTAGTAAACCTGTTTGAAAGACCTTTTTTCAGTGAAATGCAGCTTAGTGCAAAAACAGGCTGCTCTCGCTCTGAAACGCTCATTTTTCACATAAGCCACTTTTCAGCGCTAAAACAGCCTCCAATCGCTCTGAAACGCTCATTTTTGACATAAGCCACTTTTCAGCCTTAGGCGACTGTACAGTGCTAAAACAGCCTCCAATCGCTCTGAAACGCTCATTTTTGACATAACCCACTTTTCAGCCTTAATGAATGAAATTCCAGGTAAAAACTCCTTTGCCATGAAGAAGATCCAAATTCAACAAGTTCAGGCTAGTAAACCTGTTTGAAAGACCTTTTTTCAGTGAAATGCAGCTTAGTGCAAAAACAGGCTGCTCTCGCTCTGAAACGCTCATTTTTCACATAAGCCACTTTTCAGTGCTAAAACAGCCTCCAATCGCTCTGAAACGCTCATTTTTTACATAAGCCACTTTTCACCTTTAATGAATGAAATTCCAGGTAAAAACTCCTTTGCCATGAAGAAGATCCAAATTCATGCAGTTCAGGCTAGTAAACCTGGTTGAAAGACCTTTTTTCAGTGAAATGCAGCTTAGTGCAAAAACAGGCTGCTCTCGCTCTGAAACGCTCATTTTTCACATAAGCCACTTTTCAGCGCTAAAACAGCCTCCAATCGCTCTGAAACGCTCATTTTTGACATAAGCCACTTTTCACCTTTAATGAATGAAATTCCAGGTAAAAACTCCTTTGCCATGAAGAAGATCCAAATTCAACCAGTTCAGGCTAGTAAACCTGTTTGAAAGACCTTTTTTCAGTGAAATGCAGCTTAGTGCAAAAACAGGCTGCTCTCGCTCTGAAACGCTCATTTTTCACATAAGCCACTTTTCAGCCTTAGGCGACTGTACAGTGCTAAAACAGCCTCCAATCGCTCTGAAACGCTCATTTTTGACATAAGCCACTTTTCACCTTTAATGAATGAAATTCCAGGTAAAAACTCCTTTGCCATGAAGAAGATCCAAATTCATGCAGTTCAGGCTAGTAAACCTGGTTGAAAGACCTTTTTTCAGTGAAATGCAGCTTAGTGCAAAAACAGCCTCCTCTCGCTCTGAAACGCTCATTTTTCACATAAGCCACTTTTCAGCCTTAGGCGACTGTACAGTGCTAAAACAGCCTCCTATCGCTCTGAAACGCTCATTTTTGACATAACCCACTTTTCAGCCTTAATGAATTAAATTCCAGGTAAAAACTCCTTTGCCATGAAGAAGATCCAAATTCAACAAGTTCAGGCTAGTAAACCTGTTTGAAAGACCTTTTTTCAGTGAAATGCAGCTTAGTGCAAAAACAGGCTGCTCTCGCTCTGAAACGCTCATTTTTCACATAAGCCACTTTTCAGTGCTAAAACAGCCTCCAATCGCTCTGAAACGCTCATTTTTGACATAAGCCACTTTTCACCTTTAATGAATGAAATTCCAGGTAAAAACTCCTTTGCCATGAAGAAGATCCAAATTCATGCCATTCAGGCTAGTAAACCTGGTTGAAAGACCTTTTTTCAGTGAAATGCAGCTTAGTGCAAAAACAGGCTGCTCTCGCTCTGAAACGCTCATTTTTCACATAAGCCACTTTTCAGCCTTAGGCGACTGTACAGTGCTAAAACAGCCTCCTCTCGCTCTGAAACGCTCATTTTTCACATAAGCCACTTTTCAGCCTTAGGCGACTGTACAGTGCTAAAACAGCCTCCAATCGCTCTGAAACGCTCATTTTTGACATAAGCCACTTTTCACCTTTAATGAATGAAATTCCAGGTAAAAACTCCTTTGCCACGAAGAAGATCCAAATTCATGCAGTTCAGGCTAGTAAACCTGGTTGAAAGACCTTTTTTCAGTGAAATGCAGCTTAGTGCAAAAACAGGCTGCTCTCGCTCTGAAACGCTCATTTTTCACATAAGCCACTCTTCAGCCTTAGGCGACTGTACAGTGCTAAAACAGCCTCCTCTCGCTCTGAAACGCTCATTTTTCACATAAGCCACTTTTCAGCGCTAAAACAGCCTCCAATCGCTCTGAAACGCTCATTTTTGACATAAGCCACTTTTCAGCCTTATAGGCGACTGTACAGTGCAAAAACAGCCTCCTCTCGCTCTGAAACGCTCATTTTTGACATAACCCACTTTTCAGCCTTAATGAATGAAATTCCAGGTAAAAACTCCTTTGCCATGAAGAAGATCCAAATTCAACAAGTTCAGGCTAGTAAACCTGTTTGAAAGACCTTTTTTCAGTGAAATGCAGCTTAGTGCAAAAACAGGCTGCTCTCGCTCTGAAACGCTCATTTTTCACATAAGCCACTTTTCAGTGCTAAAACAGCCTCCAATCGCTCTGAAACGCTCATTTTTGACATAAGCCACTTTTCACCTTTAATGAATGAAATTCCAGGTAAAAACTCCTTTGCCATGAAGAAGATCCAAATTCATGCAGTTCAGGCTAGTAAACCTGGTTGAAAGACCTTTTTTCAGTGAAATGCAGCTTAGTGCAAAAACAGGCTGCTCTCGCTCTGAAACGCTCATTTTTGACATAAGCCACTTTTCACCTTTAATGAATGAAATTCCAGGTAAAAACTCCTTTGCCATGAAGAAGATCCAAATTCAACCAGTTCAGGCTAGTAAACCTGTTTGAAAGACCTTTTTTCAGTGAAATGCAGCTTAGTGCAAAAACAGGCTGCTCTCGCTCTGAAACGCTCATTTTTCACATAAGCCACTTTTCAGCGCTAAAACAGCCTCCAATCGCTCTGAAACGCTCATTTTTGACATAAGCCACTTTTCAGCCTTAGGCGACTGTACAGTGCTAAAACAGCCTCCAATCGCTCTGAAACGCTCATTTTTGACATAACCCACTTTTCAGCCTTAATGAATGAAATTCCAGGTAAAAACTCCTTTGCCATGAAGAAGATCCAAATTCAACAAGTTCAGGCTAGTAAACCTGTTTGAAAGACCTTTTTTCAGTGAAATGCAGCTTAGTGCAAAAACAGGCTGCTCTCGCTCTGAAACGCTCATTTTTCACATAAGCCACTTTTCAGTGCTAAAACAGCCTCCAATCGCTCTGAAACGCTCATTTTTTACATAAGCCACTTTTCACCTTTAATGAATGAAATTCCAGGTAAAAACTCCTTTGCCATGAAGAAGATCCAAATTCATGCAGTTCAGGCTAGTAAACCTGGTTGAAAGACCTTTTTTCAGTGAAATGCAGCTTAGTGCAAAAACAGGCTGCTCTCGCTCTGAAACGCTCATTTTTCACATAAGCCACTTTTCAGCGCTAAAACAGCCTCCAATCGCTCTGAAACGCTCATTTTTGACATAAGCCACTTTTCACCTTTAATGAATGAAATTCCAGGTAAAAACTCCTTTGCCATGAAGAAGATCCAAATTCATGCAGTTCAGGCTAGTAAACCTGGTTGAAAGACCTTTTTTCAGTGAAATGCAGCTTAGTGCAAAAACAGGCTGCTCTCGCTCTGAAACGCTCATTTTTCACATAAGCCACTCTTCAGCCTTAGGCGACTGTACAGTGCTAAAACAGCCTCCTCTCGCTCTGAAACGCTCATTTTTCACATAAGCCACTTTTCAGCGCTAAAACAGCCTCCAATCGCTCTGAAACGCTCATTTTTGACATAAGCCACTTTTCAGCCTTATAGGCGACTGTACAGTGCTAAAACAGCCTCCAATCGCTCTGAAACGCTCATTTTTGACATAAGCCACTTTTCACCTTTAATGAATGAAATTCCAGGTAAAAACTCCTTTGCCATGAAGAAGATCCAAATTCAACCAGTTCAGGCTAGTAAACCTGTTTGAAAGACCTTTTTTCAGTGAAATGCAGCTTAGTGCAAAAACAGGCTGCTCTCGCTCTGAAACGCTCATTTTTCACATAAGCCACTTTTCAGCCTTAGGCGACTGTACAGTGCGAAAACAGCCTCCAATCGCTCTGAAACGCTCATTTTTGACATAAGCCACTTTTCACCTTTAATGAATGAAATTCCAGGTAAAAACTCCTTTGCCATGAAGAAGATCCAAATTCAACCAGTTCAGGCTAGTAAACCTGTTTGAAAGACCTTTTTTCAGTGAAATGCAGCTTAGTGCAAAAACAGGCTGCTCTCGCTCTGAAACGCTCATTTTTCACATAAGCCACTTTTCAGCGCTAAAACAGCCTCCAATCGCTCTGAAACGCTCATTTTTGACATAAGCCACTTTTCAGCCTTAGGCGACTGTACAGTGCTAAAACAGCCTCCAATCGCTCTGAAACGCTCATTTTTGACATAAGCCACTTTTCACCTTTAATGAATTAAATTCCAGGTAAAAACTCCTTTGCCATGAAGAAGATCCAAATTCAACAAGTTCAGGCTAGTAAACCTGTTTGAAAGACCTTTTTTCAGTGAAATGCAGCTTAGTGCAAAAACAGGCTGCTCTCGCTCTGAAACGCTCATTTTTCACATAAGCCACTTTTCAGTGCTAAAACAGCCTCCAATCGCTCTGAAACGCTCATTTTTGACATAAGCCACTTTTCACCTTTAATGAATGAAATTCCAGGTAAAAACTCCTTTGCCATGAAGAAGATCCAAATTCATGCCATTCAGGCTAGTAAACCTGGTTGAAAGACCTTTTTTCAGTGAAATGCAGCTTAGTGCAAAAACAGGCTGCTCTCGCTCTGAAACGCTCATTTTTCACATAAGCCACTTTTCAGCCTTAGGCGACTGTACAGTGCTAAAACAGCCTCCAATCGCTCTGAAACGCTCATTTTTGACATAAGCCACTTTTCACCTTTAATGAATGAAATTCCAGGTAAAAACTCCTTTGCCATGAAGAAGATCCAAATTCATGCAGTTCAGGCTAGTAAACCTGGTTGAAAGACCTTTTTTCAGTGAAATGCAGCTTAGTGCAAAAACAGGCTGCTCTCGCTCTGAAACGCTCGTTTTTCACATAAGCCACTTTTCAGCGCTAAAACAGCCTCCAATCGCTCTGAAACGCTCATTTTTGACATAAGCCACTTTTCAGCCTTAGGCGACTGTACAGTGCTAAAACAGCCTCCAATCGCTCTGAAACGCTCATTTTTGACATAAGCCACTTTTCACCTTTAATGAATGAAATTCCAGGTAAAAACTCCTTTGCCATGAAGAAGATCCAAATTCAACCAGTTCAGGCTAGTAAACCTGTTTGAAACACCTTTTTTCAGTGAAATGCAGCTTAGTGCAAAAACAGGCTGCTCTCGCTCTGAAACGCTCATTTTTCACATAAGCCACTTTTCAGCCTTAGGCGACTGTACAGTGCGAAAACAGCCTCCAATCGCTCTGAAACGCTCATTTTTGACATAAGCCACTTTTCACCTTTAATGAATGAAATTCCAGGTAAAAACTCCTTTGCCATGAAGAAGATCCAAATTCAACCAGTTCAGGCTAGTAAACCTGTTTGAAAGACCTTTTTTCAGTGAAATGCAGCTTAGTGCAAAAACAGGCTGCTCTCGCTCTGAAACGCTCATTTTTCACATAAGCCACTTTTCAGCGCTAAAACAGCCTCCAATCGCTCTGAAACGCTCATTTTTGACATAAGCCACTTTTCAGCCTTAGGCGACTGTACAGTGCTAAAACAGCCTCCAATCGCTCTGAAACGCTCATTTTTGACATAAGCCACTTTTCACCTTTAATGAATGAAATTCCAGGTAAAACTCCTTTGCCATGAAGAAGATCCAAATTCAACCAGTTCAGGCTAGTAAACCTGTTTGAAAGACCTTTTTTCAGTGAAATGCAGCTTAGTGCAAAAACAGGCTGCTCTCGCTCTGAAACGCTCATTTTTCACAAAAGCCACTTTTCAGTGCTAAAACAGCCTCCTATCGCTCTGAAACGCTCATTTTTGACATAACCCACTTTTCAGCCTTAATGAATTAAATTCCAGGTAAAAACTCATTTGCCATGAAGAAGATCCAAATTCAACCAGTTCAGGCTAGTAAACCTGTTTGAAAGACCTTTTTTCAGTGAAATGCAGCTTAGTGCAAAAACAGGCTGCTCTCGCTCTGAAACGCTCATTTTTCACATAACCCACTTTTCACCCTTAATGAATGAAATTCCAGGTAAAAACTCCTTTGCCATGAAGAAGATCCAAATTCATCCAGTTCAGGCTAGTAAACCTGTTTGAAAGACCTTTTTTCAGTGAAATTCAGCTTAGTGCAAAAACAGGCTGCTCTCGCTCTGAAACGCTCATTTTTCACATAACCCACTTTTCACCCTTAATGAATGAAATTCCAGGTAAAAACTCCTTTGCCATGAAGAAGATCCAAATTCATCCAGTTCAGGCTAGTAAACCTGGTTGAAAGACCTTTTTTCAGTGAAATGCAGCTTAGTGCAAAAACAGGCTGCTCTCGCTCTGAAACGCTCATTTTTCACATAAGCCACTTTTCAGCCTTAGGCGACTGTACAGTGCTAAAACAGCCTCCAATCGCTCTGAAACGCTCATTTTTGACATAAGCCACTTTTCACCTTTAATGAATGAAATTCCAGGTAAAAACTCCTTTGCCATGAAGAAGATCCAAATTCATGCAGTTCAGGCTAGTAAACCTGGTTGAAAGACCTTTTTTCAGTGAAATGCAGCTTAGTGCAAAAACAGCCTCCTCTCGCTCTGAAACGCTCATTTTTCACAAAAGCCACTTTTCAGCGCTAAAACAGCCTCCAATCGCTCTGAAACGCTCATTTTTGACATAAGCCACTTTTCACCTTTAATGAATGAAATTCCAGGTAAAAACTCCTTTGCCATGAAGAAGATCCAAATTCATGCAGTTCAGGCTAGTAAACCTGGTTGAAAGACCTTTTTTCAGTGAAATGCAGCTTAGTGCTAAAACAGCCTCCTCTCGCTCTGAAACGCTCATTTTTCACATAAGCCACTTTTCAGCGCTAAAACAGCCTCCAATCGCTCTGAAACGCTCATTTTTGACATAAGCCACTTTTCAGCCTTATAGGCGACTGTACAGTGCAAAAACAGCCTCCTCTCGCTCTGAAACGCTCATTTTTGACATAACCCACTTTTCAGCCTTAATGAATGAAATTCCAGGTAAAAACTCCTTTGCCATGAAGAAGATCCAAATTCAACAAGTTCAGGCTAGTAAACCTGTTTGAAAGACCTTTTTTCAGTGAAATGCAGCTTAGTGCAAAAACAGGCTGCTCTCGCTCTGAAACGCTCATTTTTCACATAAGCCACTTTTCAGTGCTAAAACAGCCTCCAATCGCTCTGAAACGCTCATTTTTGACATAAGCCACTTTTCACCTTTAATGAATGAAATTCCAGGTAAAAACTCCTTTGCCATGAAGAAGATCCAAATTCATGCAGTTCAGGCTAGTAAACCTGGTTGAAAGACCTTTTTTCAGTGAAATGCAGCTTAGTGCAAAAACAGGCTGCTCTCGCTCTGAAACGCTCATTTTTCACATAAGCCACTTTTCAGCCTTAGGCGACTGTACAGTGCTAAAACAGCCTCCAATCGCTCTGAAACGCTCATTTTTGACATAAGCCACTTTTCACCTTTAATGAATGAAATTCCAGGTAAAAACTCCTTTGCCATGAAGAAGATCCAAATTCATGCAGTTCAGGCTAGTAAACCTGGTTGAAAGACCTTTTTTCAGTGAAATGCAGCTTAGTGCAAAAACAGGCTGCTCTCGCTCTGAAACGCTCATTTTTAACATAAGACACTTTTCAGCGCTAAAACAGCCTCCAATCGCTCTGAAACGCTCATTTTTGACATAAGCCACTTTTCACCTTTAATGAATGAAATTCCAGGTAAAAACTCCTTTGCCATGAAGAAGATCCAAATTCAACCAGTTCAGGCTAGTAAACCTGTTTGAAAGACCTTTTTTCAGTGAAATGCAGCTTAGTGCAAAAACAGGCTGCTCTCGCTCTGAAACGCTCATTTTTCACATAAGCCACTTTTCAGCGCTAAAACAGCCTCCAATCGCTCTGAAACGCTCATTTTTGACATAAGCCACTTTTCAGCCTTAGGCGACTGTACAGTGCTAAAACAGCCTCCAATCGCTCTGAAACGCTCATTTTTGACATAACCCACTTTTCAGCCTTAATGAATGAAATTCCAGGTAAAAACTCCTTTGCCATGAAGAAGATCCAAATTCAACAAGTTCAGGCTAGTAAACCTGTTTGAAAGACCTTTTTTCAGTGAAATGCAGCTTAGTGCAAAAACAGGCTGCTCTCGCTCTGAAACGCTCATTTTTCACATAAGCCACTTTTCAGTGCTAAAACAGCCTCCAATCGCTCTGAAACGCTCATTTTTTACATAAGCCACTTTTCACCTTTAATGAATGAAATTCCAGGTAAAAACTCCTTTGCCATGAAGAAGATCCAAATTCATGCAGTTCAGGCTAGTAAACCTGGTTGAAAGACCTTTTTTCAGTGAAATGCAGCTTAGTGCAAAAACAGGCTGCTCTCGCTCTGAAACGCTCATTTTTCACATAAGCCACTTTTCAGCGCTAAAACAGCCTCCAATCGCTCTGAAACGCTCATTTTTGACATAAGCCACTTTTCACCTTTAATGAATGAAATTCCAGGTAAAAACTCCTTTGCCATGAAGAAGATCCAAATTCAACCAGTTCAGGCTAGTAAACCTGTTTGAAAGACCTTTTTTCAGTGAAATGCAGCTTAGTGCAAAAACAGGCTGCTCTCGCTCTGAAACGCTCATTTTTCACATAACCCACTTTTCAGCCTTAGGCGACTGTACAGTGCGAAAACAGCCTCCAATCGCTCTGAAACGCTCATTTTTGACATAAGCCACTTTTCACCTTTAATGAATGAAATTCCAGGTAAAAACTCCTTTGCCATGAAGAAGATCCAAATTCAACCAGTTCAGGCTAGTAAACCTGTTTGAAAGACCTTTTTTCAGTGAAATGCAGCTTAGTGCAAAAACAGGCTGCTCTCGCTCTGAAACGCTCATTTTTCACATAAGCCACTTTTCAGCGCTAAAACAGCCTCCAATCGCTCTGAAACGCTCATTTTTGACATAAGCCACTTTTCAGCCTTAGGCGACTGTACAGTGCTAAAACAGCCTCCAATCGCTCTGAAACGCTCATTTTTGACATAACCCACTTTTCAGCCTTAATGAATGAAATTCCAGGTAAAAACTCCTTTGCCATGAAGAAGATCCAAATTCAACCAGTTCAGGCTAGTAAACCTGTTTGAAAGACCTTTTTTCAGTGAAATGCAGCTTAGTGCAAAAACAGGCTGCTCTCGCTCTGAAACGCTCATTTTTCACATAAGCCACTTTTCAGCGCTAAAACAGCCTCCAATCGCTCTGAAACGCTCATTTTTGACATAAGCCACTTTTCAGCCTTAGGCGACTGTACAGTGCTAAAACAGCCTCCAATCGCTCTGAAACGCTCATTTTTGACATAAGCCACTTTTCACCTTTAATGAATGAAATTCCAGGTAAAACTCCTTTGCCATGAAGAAGATCCAAATTCAACCAGTTCAGGCTAGTAAACCTGTTTGAAAGACCTTTTTTCAGTGAAATGCAGCTTAGTGCAAAAACAGGCTGCTCTCGCTCTGAAACGCTCATTTTTCACAAAAGCCACTTTTCAGTGCTAAAACAGCCTCCTATCGCTCTGAAACGCTCATTTTTGACATAACCCACTTTTCAGCCTTAATGAATTAAATTCCAGGTAAAAACTCATTTGCCATGAAGAAGATCCAAATTCAACCAGTTCAGGCTAGTAAACCTGTTTGAAAGACCTTTTTTCAGTGAAATGCAGCTTAGTGCAAAAACAGGCTGCTCTCGCTCTGAAACGCTCATTTTTCACATAACCCACTTTTCACCCTTAATGAATGAAATTCCAGGTAAAAACTCCTTTGCCATGAAGAAGATCCAAATTCATCCAGTTCAGGCTAGTAAACCTGGTTGAAAGACCTTTTTTCAGTGAAATGCAGCTTAGTGCAAAAACAGGCTGCTCTCGCTCTGAAACGCTCATTTTTCACATAAGCCACTTTTCAGCCTTAGGCGACTGTACAGTGCTAAAACAGCCTCCAATCGCTCTGAAACGCTCATTTTTGACATAAGCCACTTTTCACCTTTAATGAATGAAATTCCAGGTAAAAACTCCTTTGCCATGAAGAAGATCCAAATTCATGCAGTTCAGGCTAGTAAACCTGGTTGAAAGACCTTTTTTCAGTGAAATGCAGCTTAGTGCAAAAACAGGCTGCTCTCGCTCTGAAACGCTCATTTTTCACATAAGCCACTTTTCAGCCTTAGGCGACTGTACAGTGCTAAAACAGCCTCCAATCGCTCTGAAACGCTCATTTTTGACATAAGCCACTTTTCACCTTTAATGAATGAAATTCCAGGTAAAAACTCCTTTGCCATGAAGAAGATCCAAATTCATGCAGTTCAGGCTAGTAAACCTGGTTGAAAGACCTTTTTTCAGTGAAATGCAGCTTAGTGCAAAAACAGCCTCCTCTCGCTCTGAAACGCTCATTTTTCACATAAGCCACTTTTCAGCGCTAAAACAGCCTCCAATCGCTCTGAAACGCTCATTTTTGACATAAGCCACTTTTCACCTTTAATGAATGAAATTCCAGGTAAAAACTCCTTTGCCATGAAGAAGATCCAAATTCATGCAGTTCAGGCTAGTAAACCTGGTTGAAAGACCTTTTTTCAGTGAAATGCAGCTTAGTGCAAAAACAGGCTGCTCTCGCTCTGAAACGCTCATTTTTCACATAAGCCACTCTTCAGCCTTAGGCGACTGTACAGTGCTAAAACAGCCTCCTCTCGCTTTGAAACGCTCATTTTTCACATAAGCCACTTTTCAGCGCTAAAACAGCCTCCAATCGCTCTGAAACGCTCATTTTTGACATAAGCCACTTTTCAGCCTTATAGGCGACTGTACAGTGCAAAAACAGCCTCCTCTCGCTCTGAAACGCTCATTTTTGACATAACCCACTTTTCAGCCTTAATGAATGAAATTCCAGGTAAAAACTCCTTTGCCATGAAGAAGATCCAAATTCAACAAGTTCAGGCTAGTAAACCTGTTTGAAAGACCTTTTTTCAGTGAAATGCAGCTTAGTGCAAAAACAGGCTGCTCTCGCTCTGAAACGCTCATTTTTCACATAAGCCACTTTTCAGTGCTAAAACAGCCTCCAATCGCTCTGAAACGCTCATTTTTGACATAAGCCACTTTTCACCTTTAATGAATGAAATTCCAGGTAAAAACTCCTTTGCCATGAAGAAGATCCAAATTCATGCAGTTCAGGCTAGTAAACCTGGTTGAAAGACCTTTTTTCAGTGAAATGCAGCTTAGTGCAAAAACAGGCTGCTCTCGCTCTGAAACGCTCATTTTTCACAAAAGCCACTTTTCAGCGCTAAAACAGCCTCCAATCGCTCTGAAACGCTCATTTTTCACATAAGCCACTTTTCAGCCTTAGGCGACTGTACAGTGCTAAAACAGCCTCCTATCGCTCTGAAACGCTCATTTTTGACATAACCCACTTTTCAGCCTTAATGAATGAAATTCCAGGTAAAAACTCCTTTGCCATGAAGAAGATCCAAATTCATCCAGTTCAGGCTAGTAAACCTGGTTGAAAGACCTTTTTTCAGTGAAATGCAGCTTAGTGCAAAAACAGGCTGCTCTCGCTCTGAAACGCTCATTTTTCACAAAAGCCACTTTTCAGCGCTAAAACAGCCTCCAATCGCTCTGAAACGCTCATTTTTCACATAAGCCACTTTTCAGCCTTAGGCGACTGTACAGTGCTAAAACAGCCTCCTATCGCTCTGAAACGCTCATTTTTGACATAACCCACTTTTCAGCCTTAATGAATGAAATTCCAGGTAAAAACTCCTTTGCCATGAAGAAGATCCAAATTCATCCAGTTCAGGCTAGTAAACCTGGTTGAAAGACCTTTTTTCAGTGAAATGCAGCTTAGTGCAAAAACAGGCTGCTCTCGCTCTGAAACGCTCATTTTTCACATAACCCACTTTTCACCCTTAATGAATGAAATTCCAGGTAAAAACTCCTTTGCCATGAAGAAGATCCAAATTCATCCAGTTCAGGCTAGTAAACCTGGTTGAAAGACCTTTTTTCAGTGAAATGCAGCTTAGTGCAAAAACAGGCTGCTCTCGCTCTGAAACGCTCATTTTTCACATAAGCCACTTTTCAGCGCTAAAATAGCCTCCAATCGCTCTGAAACGCTCATTTTTGACATAAGCCACTTTTCACCTTTAATGAATGAAATTCCAGGTAAAAACTCCTTTGCCATGAAGAAGATCCAAATTCATGCAGTTCAGGCTAGTAAACCTGTTTGAAAGACCTTTTTTCAGTGAAATGCAGCTTAGTGCAAAAACAGGCTGCTCTCGCTCTGAAACGCTCATTTTTCACATAAGCCACTTTTCAGCGCTAAAACAGCCTCCAATCGCTCTGAAACGCTCATTTTTGACATAAGCCACTTTTCAGCCTTAGGCGACTGTACAGTGCTAAAACAGCCTCCAATCGCTCTGAAACGCTCATTTTTGACATAAGCCACTTTTCACCTTTAATGAATTAAATTCCAGGTAAAAACTCCTTTGCCATGAAGAAGATCCAAATTCAACAAGTTCAGGCTAGTAAACCTGTTTGAAAGACCTTTTTTCAGTGAAATGCAGCTTAGTGCAAAAACAGGCTGCTCTCGCTCTGAAACGCTCATTTTTCACATAAGCCACTTTTCAGTGCTAAAACAGCCTCCAATCGCTCTGAAACGCTCATTTTTGACATAAGCCACTTTTCACCTTTAATGAATGAAATTCCAGGTAAAAACTCCTTTGCCATGAAGAAGATCCAAATTCATGCAGTTCAGGCTAGTAAACCTGGTTGAAAGACCTTTTTTCAGTGAAATGCAGCTTAGTGCAAAAACAGGCTGCTCTCGCTCTGAAACGCTCATTTTTCACATAAGCCACTTTTCAGCCTTAGGCGACTGTACAGTGCTAAAACAGCCTCCAATCGCTCTGAAACGCTCATTTTTGACATAAGCCACTTTTCACCTTTAATGAATGAAATTCCAGGTAAAAACTCCTTTGCCATGAAGAAGATCCAAATTCATGCAGTTCAGGCTAGTAAACCTGGTTGAAAGACCTTTTTTCAGTGAAATGCAGCTTAGTGCAAAAACAGGCTGCTCTCGCTCTGAAACGCTCATTTTTCACATAAGCCACTTTTCAGCGCTAAAACAGCCTCCAATCGCTCTGAAACGCTCATTTTTGACATAAGCCACTTTTCACCTTTAATGAATGAAATTCCAGGTAAAAACTCCTTTGCCATGAAGAAGATCCAAATTCAACCAGTTCAGGCTAGTAAACCTGTTTGAAAGACCTTTTTTCAGTGAAATGCAGCTTAGTGCAAAAACAGGCTGCTCTCGCTCTGAAACGCTCATTTTTCACATAAGCCACTTTTCAGCGCTAAAACAGCCTCCTATCGCTCTGAAACGCTCATTTTTGACATAAGCCACTTTTCAGCCTTAGGCGACTGTACAGTGCTAAAACAGCCTCCAATCGCTCTGAAACGCTCATTTTTGACATAACCCACTTTTCAGCCTTAATGAATGAAATTCCAGGTAAAAACTCCTTTGCCATGAAGAAGATCCAAATTCAACAAGTTCAGGCTAGTAAACCTGTTTGAAAGACCTTTTTTCAGTGAAATGCAGCTTAGTGCAAAAACAGGCTGCTCTCGCTCTGAAACGCTCATTTTTCACAAAAGCCACTTTTCAGCGCTAAAACAGCCTCCAATCGCTCTGAAACGCTCATTTTTCACATAAGCCACTTTTCAGCCTTAGGCGACTGTACAGTGCTAAAACAGCCTCCTATCGCTCTGAAACGCTCATTTTTGACATAACCCACTTTTCAGCCTTAATGAATGAAATTCCAGGTAAAAACTCCTTTGCCATGAAGAAGATCCAAATTCATCCAGTTCAGGCTAGTAAACCTGGTTGAAAGACCTTTTTTCAGTGAAATGCAGCTTAGTGCAAAAACAGGCTGCTCTCGCTCTGAAACGCTCATTTTTCACATAACCCACTTTTCACCCTTAATGAATGAAATTCCAGGTAAAAACTCCTTTGCCATGAAGAAGATCCAAATTCATCCAGTTCAGGCTAGTAAACCTGGTTGAAAGACCTTTTTTCAGTGAAATGCAGCTTAGTGCAAAAACAGGCTGCTCTCGCTCTGAAACGCTCATTTTTCACATAAGCCACTTTTCAGCGCTAAAATAGCCTCCAATCGCTCTGAAACGCTCATTTTTGACATAAGCCACTTTTCACCTTTAATGAATGAAATTCCAGGTAAAAACTCCTTTGCCATGAAGAAGATCCAAATTCAACCAGTTCAGGCTAGTAAACCTGTTTGAAAGACCTTTTTTCAGTGAAATGCAGCTTAGTGCAAAAACAGGCTGCTCTCGCTCTGAAACGCTCATTTTTCACATAAGCCACTTTTCAGCGCTAAAACAGCCTCCAATCGCTCTGAAACGCTCATTTTTGACATAAGCCACTTTTCAGCCTTAGGCGACTGTACAGTGCTAAAACAGCCTCCAATCGCTCTGAAACGCTCATTTTTGACATAAGCCACTTTTCACCTTTAATGAATTAAATTCCAGGTAAAAACTCCTTTGCCATGAAGAAGATCCAAATTCAACAAGTTCAGGCTAGTAAACCTGTTTGAAAGACCTTTTTTCAGTGAAATGCAGCTTAGTGCAAAAACAGGCTGCTCTCGCTCTGAAACGCTCATTTTTCACATAAGCCACTTTTCAGTGCTAAAACAGCCTCCAATCGCTCTGAAACGCTCATTTTTGACATAAGCCACTTTTCACCTTTAATGAATGAAATTCCAGGTAAAAACTCCTTTGCCATGAAGAAGATCCAAATTCATGCCATTCAGGCTAGTAAACCTGGTTGAAAGACCTTTTTTCAGTGAAATGCAGCTTAGTGCAAAAACAGCCTCCTCTCGCTCTGAAACGCTCATTTTTCACATAAGCCACTTTTCAGCCTTAGGCGACTGTACAGTGCTAAAACAGCCTCCTATCGCTCTGAAACGCTCATTTTTGACATAACCCACTTTTCAGCCTTAATGAATTAAATTCCAGGTAAAAACTCCTTTGCCATGAAGAAGATCCAAATTCAACAAGTTCAGTCTAGTAAACCTGTTTGAAAGACCTTTTTTCAGTGAAATGCAGCTTAGTGCAAAAACAGGCTGCTCTCGCTCTGAAACGCTCGTTTTTCACATAAGCCACTTTTCAGCGCTAAAACAGCCTCCAATCGCTCTGAAACGCTCATTTTTGACATAAGCCACTTTTCAGCGCTAAAACAGCCTCCAATCGCTCTGAAACGCTCATTTTTGACATAAGCCACTTTTCAGCCTTATAGGCGAC
Organism: Pagrus pagrus; assembly: GCF_965226575.1. Classification (NCBI taxonomy): domain Eukaryota; kingdom Metazoa; phylum Chordata; class Actinopteri; order Spariformes; family Sparidae; genus Pagrus; species Pagrus pagrus. The sequence goes on along the minus strand of NW_028175291.1, from coordinate 7,850 downwards.
TGTACAGTGCAAAAACAGCCTCCTCTCGCTCTGAAACGCTCATTTTTGACATAACCCACTTTTCAGCCTTAATGAATGAAATTCCAGGTAAAAACTCCTTTGCCATGAAGAAGATCCAAATTCAACAAGTTCAGGCTAGTAAACCTGTTTGAAAGACCTTTTTTCAGTGAAATGCAGCTTAGTGCAAAAACAGGCTGCTCTCGCTCTGAAACGCTCATTTTTCACATAAGCCACTTTTCAGTGCTAAAACAGCCTCCAATCGCTCTGAAACGCTCATTTTTGACATAAGCCACTTTTCACCTTTAATGAATGAAATTCCAGGTAAAAACTCCTTTGCCATGAAGAAGATCCAAATTCATGCAGTTCAGGCTAGTAAACCTGGTTGAAAGACCTTTTTTCAGTGAAATGCAGCTTAGTGCAAAAACAGGCTGCTCTCGCTCTGAAACGCTCATTTTTCACATAAGCCACTTTTCAGCCTTAGGCGACTGTACAGTGCTAAAACAGCCTCCAATCGCTCTGAAACGCTCATTTTTCACATAAGCCACTTTTCAGCGCTAAAACAGCCTCCAATCGCTCTGAAACGCTCATTTTTGACATAAGCCACTTTTCAGCCTTAGGCGACTGTACAGTGCTAAAACAGCCTCCAATCGCTCTGAAACGCTCATTTTTGACATAACCCACTTTTCAGCCTTAATGAATGAAATTCCAGGTAAAAACTCCTTTGCCATGAAGAAGATCCAAATTCAACCAGTTCAGGCTAGTAAACCTGTTTGAAAGACCTTTTTTCAGTGAAATGCAGCTTAGTGCAAAAACAGGCTGCTCTCGCTCTGAAACGCTCATTTTTCACATAAGCCACTTTTCAGCGCTAAAACAGCCTCCAATCGCTCTGAAACGCTCATTTTTGACATAACCCACTTTTCAGCCTTAGGCGACTGTACAGTGCTAAAACAGCCTCCAATCGCTCTGAAACGCTCATTTTTGACATAAGCCACTTTTCACCTTTAATGAATGAAATTCCAGGTAAAACTCCTTTGCCATGAAGAAGATCCAAATTCAACCAGTTCAGGCTAGTAAACCTGTTTGAAAGACCTTTTTTCAGTGAAATGCAGCTTAGTGCAAAAACAGGCTGCTCTCGCTCTGAAACGCTCATTTTTCACAAAAGCCACTTTTCAGTGCTAAAACAGCCTCCTATCGCTCTGAAACGCTCATTTTTGACATAACCCACTTTTCAGCCTTAATGAATTAAATTCCAGGTAAAAACTCATTTGCCATGAAGAAGATCCAAATTCAACCAGTTCAGGCAAGTAAACCTGTTTGAAAGACCTTTTTTCAGTGAAATGCAGCTTAGTGCAAAAACAGGCTGCTCTCGCTCTGAAACGCTCATTTTTCACATAAGCCACTTTTCAGCCTTAGGCGACTGTACAGTGCTAAAACAGCCTCCAATCGCTCTGAAACGCTCATTTTTGACATAAGCCACTTTTCACCTTTAATGAATGAAATTCCAGGTAAAAACTCCTTTGCCATGAAGAAGATCCAAATTCATGCAGTTCAGGCTAGTAAACCTGGTTGAAAGACCTTTTTTCAGTGAAATGCAGCTTAGTGCAAAAACAGGCTGCTCTCGCTCTGAAACGCTCATTTTTCACATAAGCCACTTTTCAGCCTTAGGCGACTGTACAGTGCTAAAACAGCCTCCAATCGCTCTGAAACGCTCATTTTTGACATAAGCCACTTTTCACCTTTAATGAATGAAATTCCAGGTAAAAACTCATTTGCCATGAAGAAGATCCAAATTCATGCAGTTCAGGCTAGTAAACCTGGTTGAAAGACCTTTTTTCAGTGAAATGCAGCTTAGTGCAAAAACAGCCTCCTCTCGCTCTGAAACGCTCATTTTTCACATAAGCCACTTTTCAGCGCTAAAACAGCCTCCAATCGCTCTGAAACGCTCATTTTTGACATAAGCCACTTTTCACCTTTAATGAATGAAATTCCAGGTAAAAACTCCTTTGCCATGAAGAAGATCCAAATTCATGCAGTTCAGGCTAGTAAACCTGGTTGAAAGACCTTTTTTCAGTGAAATGCAGCTTAGTGCAAAAACAGGCTGCTCTCGCTCTGAAACGCTCATTTTTCACATAAGCCACTCTTCAGCCTTAGGCGACTGTACAGTGCTAAAACAGCCTCCTCTCGCTCTGAAACGCTCATTTTTCACATAAGCCACTTTTCAGCGCTAAAACAGCCTCCAATCGCTCTGAAACGCTCATTTTTGACATAAGCCACTTTTCAGCCTTATAGGCGACTGTACAGTGCAAAAACAGCCTCCTCTCGCTCTGAAACGCTCATTTTTGACATAACCCACTTTTCAGCCTTAATGAATGAAATTCCAGGTAAAAACTCCTTTGCCATGAAGAAGATCCAAATTCAACAAGTTCAGGCTAGTAAACCTGTTTGAAAGACCTTTTTTCAGTGAAATGCAGCTTAGTGCAAAAACAGGCTGCTCTCGCTCTGAAACGCTCATTTTTCACATAAGCCACTTTTCAGTGCTAAAACAGCCTCCAATCGCTCTGAAACGCTCATTTTTGACATAAGCCACTTTTCACCTTTAATGAATGAAATTCCAGGTAAAAACTCCTTTGCCATGAAGAAGATCCAAATTCATGCAGTTCAGGCTAGTAAACCTGTTTGAAAGACCTTTTTTCAGTGAAATGCAGCTTAGTGCAAAAACAGGCTGCTCTCGCTCTGAAACGCTCATTTTTCACATAAGCCACTTTTCAGCCTTAGGCGACTGTACAGTGCTAAAACAGCCTCCAATCGCTCTGAAACGCTCATTTTTGACATAAGCCACTTTTCACCTTTAATGAATGAAATTCCAGGTAAAAACTCCTTTGCCATGAAGAAGATCCAAATTCATGCAGTTCAGGCTAGTAAACCTGGTTGAAAGACCTTTTTTCAGTGAAATGCAGCTTAGTGCAAAAACAGGCTGCTCTCGCTCTGAAACGCTCATTTTTCACATAAGCCACTTTTCAGCGCTAAAACAGCCTCCAATCGCTCTGAAACGCTCATTTTTGACATAAGCCACTTTTCACCTTTAATGAATGAAATTCCAGGTAAAAACTCCTTTGCCATGAAGAAGATCCAAATTCATGCAGTTCAGGCTAGTAAACCTGTTTGAAAGACCTTTTTTCAGTGAAATGCAGCTTAGTGCAAAAACAGGCTGCTCTCGCTCTGAAACGCTCATTTTTCACATAAGCCACTCTTCAGCCTTAGGCGACTGTACAGTGCTAAAACAGCCTCCTCTCGCTCTGAAACGCTCATTTTTCACATAAGCCACTTTTCAGCGCTAAAACAGCCTCCAATCGCTCTGAAACGCTCATTTTTGACATAAGCCACTTTTCAGCCTTATAGGCGACTGTACAGTGCAAAAACAGCCTCCTCTCGCTCTGAAGCGCTCATTTTTGACATAACCCACTTTTCAGCCTTAATGAATGAAATTCCAGGTAAAAACTCCTTTGCCATGAAGAAGATCCAAATTCAACAAGTTCAGGCTAGTAAACCTGTTTGAAAGACCTTTTTTCAGTGAAATGCAGCTTAGTGCAAAAACAGGCTGCTCTCGCTCTGAAACGCTCATTTTTCACATAAGCCACTTTTCAGTGCTAAAACAGCCTCCAATCGCTCTGAAACGCTCATTTTTGACATAAGCCACTTTTCACCTTTAATGAATGAAATTCCAGGTAAAAACTCCTTTGCCATGAAGAAGATCCAAATTCATGCAGTTCAGGCTAGTAAACCTGGTTGAAAGACCTTTTTTCAGTGAAATGCAGCTTAGTGCAAAAACAGGCTGCTCTCGCTCTGAAACGCTCATTTTTCACATAAGCCACTTTTCAGCCTTAGGCGACTGTACAGTGCTAAAACAGCCTCCAATCGCTCTGAAACGCTCATTTTTGACATAAGCCACTTTTCACCTTTAATGAATGAAATTCCAGGTAAAAACTCCTTTGCCATGAAGAAGATCCAAATTCATGCAGTTCAGGCTAGTAAACCTGGTTGAAAGACCTTTTTTCAGTGAAATGCAGCTTAGTGCAAAAACAGGCTGCTCTCGCTCTGAAACGCTCATTTTTCACATAAGCCACTTTTCAGCGCTAAAACAGCCTCCAATCGCTCTGAAACGCTCATTTTTGACATAAGCCACTTTTCACCTTTAATGAATGAAATTCCAGGTAAAAACTCCTTTGCCATGAAGAAGATCCAAATTCAACCAGTTCAGGCTAGTAAACCTGTTTGAAAGACCTTTTTTCAGTGAAATGCAGCTTAGTGCAAAAACAGGCTGCTCTCGCTCTGAAACGCTCATTTTTCACATAAGCCACTTTTCAGCGCTAAAACAGCCTCCAATCGCTCTGAAACGCTCATTTTTGACATAAGCCACTTTTCAGCCTTAGGCGACTGTACAGTGCTAAAACAGCCTCCAATCGCTCTGAAACGCTCATTTTTGACATAAGCCACTTTTCACCTTTAATGAATTAAATTCCAGGTAAAAACTCCTTTGCCATGAAGAAGATCCAAATTCAACAAGTTCAGGCTAGTAAACCTGTTTGAAAGACCTTTTTTCAGTGAAATGCAGCTTAGTGCAAAAACAGGCTGCTCTCGCTCTGAAACGCTCATTTTTCACATAAGCCACTTTTCAGTGCTAAAACAGCCTCCAATCGCTCTGAAACGCTCATTTTTGACATAAGCCACTTTTCACCTTTAATGAATGAAATTCCAGGTAAAAACTCCTTTGCCATGAAGAAGATCCAAATTCATGCCATTCAGGCTAGTAAACCTGGTTGAAAGACCTTTTTTCAGTGAAATGCAGCTTAGTGCAAAAACAGCCTCCTCTCGCTCTGAAACGCTCATTTTTGACATAACCCACTTTTCAGCCTTAATGAATTAAATTCCAGGTAAAAACTCCTTTGCCATGAAGAAGATCCAAATTCAACAAGTTCAGTCTAGTAAACCTGTTTGAAAGACCTTTTTTCAGTGAAATGCAGCTTAGTGCAAAAACAGGCTGCTCTCGCTCTGAAACGCTCGTTTTTCACATAAGCCACTTTTCAGCGCTAAAACAGCCTCCAATCGCTCTGAAACGCTCATTTTTGACATAAGCCACTTTTCAGCGCTAAAACAGCCTCCAATCGCTCTGAAACGCTCATTTTTGACATAAGCCACTTTTCAGCCTTATAGGCGACTGTACAGTGCAAAAACAGCCTCCTCTCGCTCTGAAACGCTCATTTTTGACATAACCCCACTTTTCAGCCTTAATGAATGAAATTCCAGGTAAAAACTCCTTTGCCATGAAGAAGATCCAAATTCAACAAGTTCAGGCTAGTAAACCTGTTTGAAAGACCTTTTTTCAGTGAAATGCAGCTTAGTGCAAAAACAGGCTGCTCTCGCTCTGAAACGCTCATTTTTCACATAAGCCACTTTTCAGTGCTAAAACAGCCTCCAATCGCTCTGAAACGCTCATTTTTGACATAAGCCACTTTTCACCTTTAATGAATGAAATTCCAGGTAAAAACTCCTTTGCCATGAAGAAGATCCAAATTCATGCAGTTCAGGCTAGTAAACCTGGTTGAAAGACCTTTTTCAGTGAAATGCAGCTTAGTGCAAAAACAGGCTGCTCTCGCTCTGAAACGCTCATTTTTCACATAAGCCACTTTTCAGCCTTAGGCGACTGTACAGTGCTAAAACAGCCTCCAATCGCTCTGAAACGCTCATTTTTCACATAAGCCACTTTTCAGCGCTAAAACAGCCTCCAATCGCTCTGAAACGCTCATTTTTGACATAAGCCACTTTTCAGCCTTAGGCGACTGTACAGTGCTAAAACAGCCTCCAATCGCTCTGAAACGCTCATTTTTGACATAACCCACTTTTCAGCCTTAATGAATGAAATTCCAGGTAAAAACTCCTTTGCCATGAAGAAGATCCAAATTCAACCAGTTCAGGCTAGTAAACCTGTTTGAAAGACCTTTTTTCAGTGAAATGCAGCTTAGTGCAAAAACAGGCTGCTCTCGCTCTGAAACGCTCATTTTTCACATAAGCCACTTTTCAGCGCTAAAACAGCCTCCAATCGCTCTGAAACGCTCATTTTTGACATAAATCGCTCTGAAACGCATTTTGACATAAGCCACTTTTCACCTTTAATGAATGAAATTCCAGGTAAAACTCCTTTGCCATGAAGAAGATCCAAATTCAACCAGTTCAGGCTAGTAAACCTGTTTGAAAGACCTTTTTTCAGTGCTAATTCCAGGTAAAAACTCATTTGCCATGAAGAAGATCCAAATTCAACCAGTTCAGGCAAGTAAACCTGTTTGAAAGACCTTTTTTCAGTGAAATGCAGCTTAGTGCAAAAACAGGCTGCTCTCGCTCTGAAACGCTCATTTTTCACATAAGCCACTTTTCAGCCTTAGGCGACTGTACAGTGCTAAAACAGCCTCCAATCGCTCTGAAACGCTCATTTTTGACATAAGCCACTTTTCACCTTTAATGAATGAAATTCCAGGTAAAACTCCTTTGCCATGAAGAATCCATCATCGTTCAGTACTTTTTCAGTGAAATGCAGCTTAGTGCAAAAACAGGCTGCTCTCGCTCTGAAACGCTCATTTTTCACATAAGCCACTTTTCAGCCTTAGGCGACTGTACAGTGCTAAAACAGCCTCCAATCGCTCTGAAACGCTTATTTTTGACATAAGCCACTTTTCACCTTTAATGAATGAAATTCCAGGTAAAAACTCATTTGCCATGAAGAAGATCCAAATTCATGCAGTTCAGGCTAGTAAACCTGGTTGAAAGACCTTTTTTCAGTGAAATGCAGCTTAGTGCAAAAACAGCCTCCTCTCGCTCTGAAACGCTCATTTTTCACATAAGCCACTTTTCAGCGCTAAAACAGCCTCCAATCGTAAACCTGGTTGAAAGACCTTTTTTCAGTGAAATGCAGCTTAGTGCAAAAACAGGCTGCTCTCGCTCTGAAACGCTCATTTTTCACATAAGCCACTCTTCAGCCTTAGGCGACTGTACAGTGCTAAAACAGCCTCCTCTCGCTCTGAAACGCTCATTTTTCACATAAGCCACTTTTCAGCGCTAAAACAGCCTCCAATCGCTCTGAAACGCTCATTTTTGACATAAGCCACTTTTCAGCCTTATAGGCGACTGTACAGTGCAAAAACAGCCTCCTCTCGCTCTGAAACGCTCATTTTTGACATAACCCACTTTTCAGCCTTAATGAATGAAATTCCAGGTAAAAACTCCTTTGCCATGAAGAAGATCCAAATTCAACAAGTTCAGGCTAGTAAACCTGTTTGAAAGACCTTTTTTCAGTGAAATGCAGCTTAGTGCAAAAACAGGCTGCTCTCGCTCTGAAACGCTCATTTTTCACATAAGCCACTTTTCAGTGCTAAAACAGCCTCCAATCGCTCTGAAACGCTCATTTTTGACATAAGCCACTTTTCACCTTTAATGAATGAAATTCCAGGTAAAAACTCCTTTGCCATGAAGAAGATCCAAATTCATGCAGTTCAGGCTAGTAAACCTGTTTGAAAGACCTTTTTTCAGTGAAATGCAGCTTAGTGCAAAAACAGGCTGCTCTCGCTCTGAAACGCTCATTTTTCACATAAGCCACTTTTCAGCGCTAAAACAGCCTCCAATCGCTCTGAAACGCTCATTTTTGACATAATAATGAATGAAATTCCAGGTAAAAACTCCTTTGCCATGAAGAAGATCCAAATTCAACAAGTTCAGGCTAGTAAACCTGTTTGAAAGACCTTTTTTCAGTGAAATGCAGCTTAGTGCAAAAACAGGCTGCTCTCGCTCTGAAACGCTCATTT